>NC_142163.1:4258250-4560000 GCF_024610735.1 Ursus americanus | reverse complement strand
TTTTTTTGACAGTTTCCTTGCCTGTGCAGAAGCTTTTTATCTTGATAAAGTCCCACAAGCTCATTTTATCTTTTGTTTCTCTTGCCTTTGGAGATGTGTCATGAAAATGTTGCTTTGGCCGATGTCGTAGAGGTTGCTGCCTATATTCTCCTCCAGCATTTTAATGGATTCCTGTCTCACATCAAGGTCTTTCATCCATTTGGAGTTTATCTTTGTGTATGGTGTGAGAGAGTGGTCAAGTTTCATTCTTTTGCATGTAGCTGTCCAATTTTACCAGCACCATTTATTGAAGAGACTGTCCTTTTTCCAATGGATGTTTTTTCCTGCTTTATCAAAGATTAGTTGCCCAAAGAGCCGAGGGTCCATTTCTGGGTTCTCTAATCTGTTCCATTGGTCTACGTGTCCGTTTTTGTGCCAGTACCATGCTGTCTTTGTGATCACAGCTTTGTTGACAGATTTAAATCGGTCAACATGGTGCCCCCAGCTTTGTTTTTCCTTTTCAACAACTCCTTTGGTGATGCAGGGCCTTTTCTGGTTCCACACAAATTTAAGGGCTATTTGTAACAGTTCTTTGAAAAATGTCATTGGTATTTTGATTGGGTTGGCGTTAAAAGTGTACATTGCTCTGGGTAGCACGAACATTTTAACTATGTTAATTCTTCTGATCCATGAGCATGGAATATTTTTCCATCTTTTTGTATCTTCCTCAATGTCTTTCAAGAGTGATTTCTAGTTTCTAGAATATAGATCCTTTACGTCTCTGGGTAAGTTAATTCCGAGATAACATATGATTTTTGGTGCTATTGTAAATGGAATGGATTCCCTAATTTCTCTTTCTTCAGTCTCATTTTTCGTGTATAGAAATGCAACTGATTTCTGAGCATTGATTTTGTATCCCGCCACATTACTGAATTGCTCTAAAACTTCTAATAATTTGGGCATGGATTCTTTTGGGTTTTCCATATAGAGTATCATATCACTTCTTTGCTGATTTGGATACCTTTTATCTCTTTTCATTGTCTGATTGTTGTTGCAAGGACTTCTAGTAATATGTTGAATAATAATGGTGAGAGTGGGCATCCTTGTCATGTTCCTAATCTTAAGGGAAAGGCTTCCAGCTCTTCTCCATTGAGAATGATATTTGCTGTAGGCTTTTCATAGATGGTTTTTATGAGATTGAGTAATGTATGCTCTATGCCTACAGTCTGAAGTGTTTTAATCAGGAAAGGATGCTGCATTTTGTCAAATGCTTTTTCTGCATCTATTGAGAGAATCATATGATTTTTGGTTTTTTTCTTATTGATAAAATCTATGACACTGATAGATTTGCGAATGTTGAACCACCCTTGCATCCCAGGGATGAATCCCTCTTGGTCATGATGGATAATCCTTTTAATGTACTGTTGGATTCTATTAGCAAGGATCTTGTTGATAATGTTGGCATCCATATTCATTAGGGAAATCATTCTGTAATTCTCCATTTTGATGGGGTCTTTGCCTGGTTTCGGGATCAAGGTAATATTAGCATCATAGAATGAGTTTTGTAGCTTTCCTTCTGTTTCTATTTTTTGGAATATCTTTAGGAGAATAGGTATTATTTCTTCTTTGAATGTTTTTTAGAATTCCCTGGGAAAGCCGTCCAGTCCTGGCATTTTGATTTTTGGAAGGTTTTTAATCACGGTTTCAATCTCTTCATAATTAATTGTCCTGTTTAAAGAATCAATTTCTTCTGTTTCAGTCTTGGTAGTTTATAGGTTTCCAGGATCCTCCATCTCGTCCAGATTTCTTAATTTACTGGCATAAAATCGTTGATAAAAGTTTCTAATAATCCTTCCAATTTCATTGGTGTTGGTTGTGACCTCTCCCTTTTCATTAATAATTTTATTAATTTGGGTCCTTTCTCTTTTCTTTTGGATAAGTCATGCCAGTGGTTTGTCAATTTTATTGATTCTTTCAAAGACCAGCTTCTAGTTCTGTTGATATGCTCTACTGTGCTCCTGGTTTCTAATTCATTGATTTCTGCTCTAATCTTTATCAACTGCTTTCTCGTGCATGGATTAGGCCTGTTCCTCTGTTGCTGTTCCAGCTTCTTGAGGTGAGAATATAAAAACTGCATGTTAGATTTTTCTATTCTTTTGAGTGAGGCTTGGATGGCTATGTATTTTCCCCTTAGGACTGCCTTTGCAGTGTCCCATAGATTTTTGACTGTTGTGTTTTCATTCTCGTTGGTCTCCATAAATTGTTTAAATTGATTTTTGATTTCCTGGGTTATCGAATCATTCCTGAGCAGGAAGGTTCTTAGTCTCCAAGTGTTGGAGTTTCTTCCAAATTTTTTCTTGTGGTTGAGTTCCAATTTCAAAGTGCTGTGGTCTGAGAATATGCAGGGAATAATTTCAATCTTTTGATATCAGTTGAGACCTGTTTTGTGTCCCAGAACATGGTCTATTCTCGAGAATGTTCCATGGGCATTAGAATAGAATGAGTACTCTTTGGTTCTGGGGTGTAGTGTTCTATATATATCTATGAGGTCCAACTCATAGAGAATGGCATTCAAAGCTCTTGTTTCCTTGTTGATTTCCTGCTTAGGTGATCTATCTATTGCTGATAGTGGAGTGTTGAGGTCCCCTACTATTAACGTCTTTTTATCTATATGTCTCTTTATTCTGGTTAAGAGTTGGCTTGTGTATCTTGCTGCTCCTCTGTTGGGGGAATAGATATTTATAAATGTTATATCCACTTGTTGGATACATCCTTTAAGAATAATATAGTGCCCTTCTGTGACTCTAACTATAGTCTTTAGATTAAAATCTAATCTGTCTGATGTAAGAATTGCTACCTCAGCTTTATTTTGAGCTCCATCGGCATGAAAGATTGTATTCCATTCCTTTACTTTCATTCTGTATGTATCTTGAGGTTCAAAATGAGTCTCTTGTAGACAGCAAATGGGTGGGTCATGTCTTTTTATCCAATCTGCAACCCTGTGTCATTATGGGAGCATTTAGGCCATTTACATTGAGACTGATTATTGAGAGATATGATTTTAATGATGCCATGTTGCCAGTAAAGTCTTTGTTTCTATAAATTGTGACTTTCTGTTCTGTATCACTCTTGGGGCCTTTTTACATTTATACAACCCTCCTTAATATCTCCTGTAGGACTGATTTCGTGGTTATGAAATTGACCAATGACTGGCAATTCTGGAATGTCTTTATCTCTCCATCAATTCTGAATGACAGCCTTAGTGGATAAAGGATCCTTGGCTACATGTTTTTCTCTGAAAGAGCTTTTAAAATCTCCTCCCAACACTTTCTCTCATTCCAGGTCTGTGAAGACAGGTCTGATGTAATTCTGATACCTTTGCCTTGGTACGTGAGAAATATCTTTGCCCTGGCCACTTTCAATACTGTATCCTTGGATCTAATATTTGTGAATTGCAGTATGATGTGACGTGGTTTTGTCATGGTTGAGCTTGGGAGGGGTCCTCCCTGCCTCTTGGACACGAATGCTTGTTTCCTTTGCTAGATTAGGGAAGTTTTCAGCTACAATTTGTTCAAATATCTCTTCTAGACCTCCGTTTTTCTCTACCCCCTCGGGGATGCCGATGATTCTGACATTGGAACATTTCATTGAGTCAGTAATCTCCCGTAACCTACATTCTTGCAATTGGGTTTTTTTGATCCAATTTTCTATTTTAGCTTTATCTTCTACTAGCCCTACCTCCAATTCATTGATACGTTCTTCTGCCTCATTCACCCTGGCCATCAGAGCATCTAATTTTGACTGCATTTGGCTCATAGAATTTTTCATTTCTGCCAGATTCGCTCTCATTTCCGCCCTTAGAGATTCTATATTCTCATTAATATTTCCGTTAATACTTTTTTCAAGTCTACACATCATCTTGACCATTGTTACTCTGAACTCCATTTCTGATAATTTGGTTATATCCATATCCATTAGTTCTGTGGCAGCGGCCACAGACTCATTGTCTTTTCTTTGCAGAGGGGGATTTCTCCTTCTCATCATTCTGATGAGGAGAGGTTACGGGGTTGTCCAGAGCCCAAATTATTGACCGGGACCCAGGCCATGTGCCCTTGTTTTATAGGGATCTTAGGGATGTGGGCTTCTTGATTTTTTAGCCTGTCTCCTGGGGGATGGCTCTGCCATGCTGATACTCAGGCACACCTGTTTGGGTAGATTCTCTGTGTCCCCTGTGAGGGGGGATGGGTAGGGCACACTGAGCCAGTATTTCTAGGCTTTAGTTCTCTGGTGGCCCTCCCTGGCGGTTTGCTCTGCCTCTTCTGAGAATCAAAGCAGCAGTAGCCAAATCTCAGCCTCTGTCTCAGAACAGAGGGATTACAAATGGTTCTCCACTGTATTCTGGCCACTTTAACTCTGTTTCTGTTGGTGCTGCTCAGCCCTCACTTCCAGGGCCTACGCATCTCTGTCCTTTTTGTTTCTTTCTTTCTTTTTTTTTTTTTTAAAGATTTTATTCATTCATGTGACAGAGAGACAGCCAGCGAGAGAGGGAACACAGCAGGGGGAGTGGGAGAGGAAGAAGCAGGCTCACAGCGGAAGAGCCCGATGTGGGACTCGATCCCGGATCGCCAGGATCACGCCCTGAGCCGAAGGCAGACGCCCTAACGACTGCGCTACCCAGGCGCCCCTGTCCTTTTTGTTTCTAACACTGCCAGCCACCAGCCACCAGTTGCCAGTCCCCCTGCACTCTCTGTAGCTCCTTTTCAGTGTGGTTTGCACGCACTCCAGAGCTCTGGTTTTCAGAGTGCTCATGCTGCATTCCCCAGCTCACATTTCATGCCATGTTACCATGGTTCTTTAGACAACAGTCCACCATCATCTAAGCATGCTGACTTTTTGAATCAACTCACTTTCTTAACCCCAACACTTAGCCTTCTCATCTTATTTGTCTGTTGTGTCTTGAGCACAATGAGTTTGAATTTAATTACACCTTCAGCTTTTTCCTTCTTTCTGAAGATTGCTTTTGCTATGTTTGGTCTTTTGTTGTTCCATACAGATTTTAGTATTGTTTATTTCTATATCAGTGAAAATACAATTGAAAATTTTATTGAATCTATAGTTCTATGTGTGGGTTATATCTACAGATCAATTTGGGGAGTATGGATATTTTAACAATATTACTTCATCTCATTCACAAAATTGTGACAACTTTTTAATTATTTGTGTCTTTTTCAGTGTCTTCTAATTTTCAGTGTACAGACCTATACCTCTTTGGTTAATTTCTTCCTCATATTTCAGTACTCTTATAAATGGACTTAATATCTTTAGTTATTTTTCAGATCCTTCATTTTAATGTGTTGAAATGCAACTGATTTGAGTATTTAGTTTTCTTTCCTGAAACTTGACTGAATTTGTTTATGATTTTGAATAGTTTTTGCTGGAGACTTTAGACTTATTTATATATGAGATCATATCTGCAAACAGAAACAGTTTTACGTATCTTTTTATGATTAGGATTAATTTTACTACTTTTTCTTGTCTAATTTCTCTGGCTAGGACTTCTAGTAATATATTGAATATGGGGGGAAGAAGTTAAGATGACGGAGGAGCTGGTGGACTCCAAATTTGTCTCCTCCCTCAAAAACAATGAAATAGTTATCAAAACATTTTGAACACCTAAGAAATCATTGGAGGCCTGAGAAAACAAATACTTCAAGTCTGTAAGTAGAAAATCTACTACCTTTTGGAAGGCAGAAGGTACAGAGACTTGAATCCAGTGAGATATAGCTGAGGATATATTGGAGGTGAGGCAGCCACTTGAGGAAGCTACTGCAAACTATTATAAGCAGTGGCATGCAACATTGGAACTTTTAGAAGCCTGCTATATGGGGATGTGTATAGGTGGTCAGGTGGCATATTGAGTCAGATTCCCATGTGTGGCAGCTTGGTCTGAGGATCCCTGGGGTTGCCAGAAGAATGGGTGGGACCCTAGTGCTGCACTGTTCCCAGGCATAGGAGCATGTAAGCCAGCTAAGAACACTGAGGCTAGGTGCCGGCTTTGTGCTTTGTATTACTATAAAGTGGAAGAACTGCTTGGTCCTGTGACCACATTCCTGGGTCAGACCAGCCAAAGGCAGAAACTTGGAAGGAGGAACAGCAGGGATCCACACAGTACTCCCCCTCCACCCCACAACCAGGAGTCCCTAACATTTGGACTTTTGAAATTCAATCACATGCCTGAGGAAAAAAAAAAGAAAAAGAAAATTCTCGGACACAGTGTGAACACAGAGTTCTGGGGACATGAAACTAATGAATTGTTGAACACCACATCAAAACTAATGATGTGCAGGTGCCCATTCTTTTCACTCAGTCTGTATCTTTAAGACATATACCTAGTTGTGCAATTGTTGGGTCATGGTGTAGGTCTACTTTTAACATTTGAGAAACCTCCGTAAGTTTTCCAGAGTGGATGTACCAACTTCCATTCCCACCAACAATGTAACTGGGCTCACCTTTCTCCACATCCTCATCAACAGTTATTGTTTCCTGTCTTGTTAATTTTAGCCATTCTAAGTGGTATAAGTTGGTATCTTATTTTGGTTTTGATTTGATTTTCCCTAACGACTAATGATGTTGAACATTTTTTTTCATGTGTCTTTTAGCCATCTATATGTCTTCTTTGGAGAAGTGTCTGTTCATGTCTTCTGACCATTTTTGACTTGATTATTTGCTTTTTTGGGTATTGAGTTTGAGCAGTTCTTTATAGATCTGGGATACCAGTCTTTTATATGGAGTGTCATTTGCAAATATCTTCTTCCATTCCATGGGTTGCCTCTTAGTTTTGTTCACTATTTCCTTGACTGTGCAGCAGCTTTTTATCTTGATGAAGTCCCGAAAGTTCATTTTTGCTTTTGTTTTTTGTTTGTTTGTTTGTTTGTTTTGGTTTTTTTTTTTTTTTTTTTTTTTGCCTTTAGAGATATGTCTTAAAAGAAGTTGCTGTGGCTGATGTCAAAGAGGTTGCTGCCTGTGTTCTCCTCTAGGGTTTTGGTGGCTTCCTGTCTAACATTGGGGTTTCTCATCCATTTTGACATTATCTTTTTTTGTATGGTGTAAGAAAACAGTCTAGTTACATTCTTCTACATGTAGGGGTCCAATTTTCCCAACACCATTTGTTGAAGAGACTGTCTTTTTCCATTGGATATTTTTTCCTGCTTTGTCAAAGATTAATTGATCATAAATTTGAGGGTCTAGAGGAGGAGTTAAGATGGCGGAAGGAGGAATTAAGATGGCGGAGGAGTAGGAGACACCGTTTTCAGCCGGTCCTCCGAGTCGAGCTGGATAGGTACCAGACCAGCCTAAACAACCACGGAACCAGCCTGAGACACAGGAAGACGCATCTGGATCTCTACAAATGAACATCTCCAGCGCTGAGTATTGAGAGGCTGAAATTCGGCCGCTGCTGCTCTGACTCTCAGAAGAGGCACAGCAAACCGCCAGGGAAAGCCGCCAGAGAACAAAAGCCTGGAAATACCGGCTCAGGGAGTGCCCATCCCCATCCTCCCTCGCAGGGGACACGGAGACTCTACCCAAACAGGGCTGCCTGAGTATCGGCGCGGCAGGCCCCTCCCCCAGAAGTCAGGCTGAAAAATCAAGAAGCCCACAACCCGAGGCGCCTGGGTGGCGCAGTCATTGAGCGCCTGTCTTCAGCGTAGGGCGTGATCCCGGCGTTCCGGAAAGGAGTCCCTCATCGGGCTCCTCTGCTGCGAGCCTGCTTCTTCCTCTCCCACTCCCCTGCTTCTGTTCCCTCTCTCGCTGGTTGGCTGCCACATAAATAAATAAATAAAATCTTTAAAGAAGAAGCCCACATCTCTAAGTACCCTATAAAACAAGGGGCACGGCCTGGGACCCAGTCAATAATTTGGGCTCTGGAAACCCCACAACCTCTCTTCATCAGAATGACAAGAAGGAGAAACCCCCCCCAGCAAAGAAAAGACAGTGAGACTGTGGCCTCTGCCACAGAAATAATGGATATGGATGTAACCAAATTATCAGAAATGGAATTCAGAGTAACGATGGTCAAAATGATGAGTAGAATTGAAAAAAGCATAAACGAAAAGGTTACTGAGAATATAGAATCCCTAAGGACAGAAATGAGAGTGAATCTGACAGAAATTAAAAATTCTATGAGCCAAATGCAGGCAAAACTAGAGGCTCTGACAGCCAGGGTCGCAGAAGCAGAGGAAAGGGTTAGTGAATTGGAGGATGGGTTAATAGAGGAAAAAATGAAAATAGAAGATGGTCTTAAAAAATCCACGCCCACGAATGTAGGTTACGGGAGATTACTGACTCAATGAAACGATCCAATGTTAGAATCATTGGCATCCCCGAGGGGGTGGAGAAAAACAGAGGTCTAGAAGAGATATTTGAACAAATTATAGCTGAAAACTTCCCTAATCTAGCAAGGGAAACAAACATTCGTGTCCAAGAGGCAGAGAGGACCCCTCCCAAGCTCAACCACGACAAACCTATGCCACGTCACGTCATAGTGCAATTCGCAAATATTAGATGCAAGGATACAGTATTGAAAGCGGCCAGGGCAAAGAAATTTCTCACGTACCAAGGCAAAAGCATTAGAATTACGTCAGACCTGTCTACACAGACCTGGAATGAGAGAAAGGGTTGGGGGAGCATATTTAAAGCTCTTTCAGAGAAAAACATGCAGCCAAGGATCCTTTATCCAGCAAGGCTGTCATTCAGAATTGATGGAGAAATAAAGACATTTCAGAATCGCCAGTCACTAACCAATTTTGTAACTACGAAACCAGCCCTACAGGAGATATTACGGGGGGTTCTATAAAAGTAAAAAGGCCCCAAGAGTGATACAGAACAGAAAGTCACAGCCAATACAAAAAAAGACTTTACTGGCAACATGGCAACATTAAAATCATATCTATCAGTAATCAGTCTTAATGTAAATGGTTTGAACCATCCCATAAACGCCACAGGGTTGCAGATTGGATAAAAAGAAATGACCCATCCATTTGCTGTCTACAAGAGACTCATTTCAAACCCAAAGATGCATTCAGACTGAGAGTAAGGGGATGGAGTACCATCTTTCACGCAAATGGACCTCAACAGAAAGCTGGGGTAGCAATTCTCATATCAGATAAACTGGATTTTAAACTACAGACTATAGTTAGAGACGCAGAAGGGCACTATATTATTCTTAAGGGAAGTATTCAACAAGTGGATATGACAATTATAAATATATATGCCCCCAACAGGAGAGCAGCAAGATACACAAGCCAACTCTTATCCAGAATAAAGAGACATATAAATGAAAATACATTAATAGTAGGGGACCTCAACACTCCACTATCAGAAATAGAACACCCTGGCAAAAACTAAGCAAAGAATCAAAGGCTTTGAATGCCATACTCAACGAGTTGGACCTCATAGATATATATACAACACTACACCCCAGAACCAAAGAATACTCATTCTATTCTAATGCCCATGGAACATTCTCAAGAATAGACCATGTTCTGGAACACAAAACAGGTCTCAACCGGTACCAAAAGATTGAAATTATCCCCTGCATATTCTCAGACCACAACGCTCTGAAATTGGAACTCAACCACAAGGAAAAATTTGGAAGAAACTCAAACACTTGGAGACTAAGAGCCATACTGCTCAGGAATGACTCGATAAACCAGGAAATCAAAAAATCAAATTAAACAATTTATGGAGACCAATGAGAATGAAAATACAACAGTCCAAAACCTATGGGATACTGCAAAGGCAGTCCTAAGGGGGAAATACATAGCCATCCAAGCCTCACTCAAAAGAATAGAAAAATCTAAAATGCAGTTTTTATATTCTCACCTCAAGAAGCTGGAACAGCAACAGAGGGACAGGCCTAATCCACGCACGAGGAAGCAGTTGACCAAAATTAGAGCTGAAATCAATCAAACAGAAACCAGAACTACAGTAGAGCAGATCAACAGGACTAGAAGCTGGTTCTTTGAGAGAATCAATAAAATTGACAGACCACTGGCAAGACTTATCCAAAAGAAAAGAGAAAGGACCCAGATTATTAAAATTATGAATGAAAAAGGAGAGGTCACGACGAACACCATTGAAATTGGAAGGATTATTAGAAATTTTTATCAACAGCTATATGCCAATAAACTAAGCAATCTGGAAGAGATGGAATCCTTCCTGGAAACCTATAAACTACCAAGATTGAAACAGGAAGAAATTGATTCCTTAAACAGGCCAATTAATTATGAAGAAATTGAGTCAGTGATAAACAACCTTCCAAATAACAAAACTCCAGGCCCGGATGGTTTTCCTGGGGAATTCTACCAAACATTCAAAGAAGAAATAATACCTATTCTCCTAAAGCTATTTCAAAAAATAGAAACAGAAGGAAAGCTACCAAACTCATTCTATGAGGCCAATATTACCTTGATCCCCAAACCAGGCAAAGACCCCCTCAAAAAGGAGAATTACAGACCGATTTCCCTAATGAATATAGACGCCAAAATCCTCAACAAGATCCTTGCTAATAGAATCCAACAGTACATTAAAAGGATTATCCACCACGATCAAGTGGGATTCATACCTGGGATGCAAGCGTGGTTCAATATTCGCAAATCAATCAGCGTGATACATCATATCAACAAGAAAAGACTCAGAAACCATATGATCCTCTCAATCGATGCCGAAAAAGCATTTGACAAAATACAGCATCCTTTCCTGATTAAAACCCTTCAGAGTGTAGGAATAGAAGGTACATTTCTCAATCTCATAAAAGCCATCTATGAAAAGCCTACTGCAAATATTATTCTCAATGGAGAAAAGCTGGAAGCCTTTCCCTTAAGATCAGGAACTCGACAAGGATGCCCACTCTCGCCACTACTATTCAACATAGTACTAGAAGTCCTTGCAACAGCAATCAGACGACAAAAAGGGATCAAAGGTATTCAAATTGGCAAAGAAGAAGTCAAAATATCTCTCTTTGCAGATGACATGATACTCTATATGGAAAACCCCAAAGAAGCCACTCCCAAATTATTAGAAGTTATAGAGCAATTCAGTAACGTGGCAGGATACAAAATCAATGCTCAGAAATCAGTTGCATTTCTATACACGAATAACGAGACCGAAGAAAGAGAAATTAGGGAATCCATCCCATTTACAATAGCACCAAAAACCATACGTTACCTTGGAATTAACTTAACCAGAGACGTAAAGGACCTATATTCTAGAAACTATAAATCACTCTTGAAAGACATTGAGGAAGACAGAAAAAGATGGAAAGATATTCCATGCTCATGGATCGGAAGAATTAACATAGTTAAAATGTCCATGCTACCCAGAGCAATCTACACTTTCAATGCTATCCCGATCAAAATACCAAGGACATTTTTCAAAGAACTGGAACAAACAGTCCTTAAATTTGTATGGAAACAGAAAAGGCCCCGAATCTCCAAGGAACTGTTGAAAAGGAAAAACAAAGCTGGGGGCATCACAATGCCGGATTTCGAGCTGTACTACAAAGCTGTGATCACAAAGACAGCATGGTACTGGCACAAAAACAGACACATAGACCAATGGAACAGAATAGAGAGCCCAGAAATGGACCCTCGGCTCTTTGGGCAACTAATATTTGATAAAGCAGGAAAAAACATCCAGTGGGAAAAAGACAGTCTCTTCAATAAATGGTGCTGGGAAAATTGGACAGCTACATGCAAAAGAATGAAACTTGACCACTATCTCACACCATACACAAAAATAAACTCCAAATGGATGAAAGACCTCAATGTGAGACAGGAATCCATCAAAATTCTAGAGGAGAACATAGGCAGCAACCTCTACGACATCGGCCAAAGCAACCTTTTTCATGACACATCCCCAAAGGCAAGAGAAACAAAAGATAAAATGAATTTATGGGACTTCATCAAGATTAAAAGTTTCTGCACATCCAAGGAAACAGTCAGAAAAACTAAGAGGCAGCCCACGGAATGGGAGAATATATTTGCAAATGACACTACAGATAAAGGACTGGTATCCAAGATCTACAAAGAACTTCTCAAACTCAATACACGAGAAACAAATAAACAAATCAAAAAATGGGCAGAAGATATGAACAGACACTTTTCCAATGAAGACATACAAATGGCTAACAGACACATGAAAAAATGTTCAAAATCATTAGCCATCAAGGAAATTCAAATCAAAACCACACTGAGATACCACCTTACGCCAGTTAGAATGGCAAAAATAGACAAGGCAAGAAACAACAATTGTTGGAGAGGATGTGGAGAAATGGGATCCCTCCTACATTGTTGGTGGGAATGCAAGTTGGTACAGCCACTCTGGAAAACAGTGTGGAGGTCCCTTAAAAAGTTAAAAATTGAGCTACCCTATGATCCAGCCATTGCACTACTGGGTATTTACCCCAAAGATACAGACGTAGTGAAGAGAAGGGCCATATGCACCCCAATGTTCATAGCAGCAATGTCCACAATAGCTAAATCGTGGAAGGAGCCGAGATGCCCTGCAACAGAAGACTGGATTAAGAAGTTGTGGTCCATTTATACAATGGAATATTACTCAGCTATCAGAAAGAACGAGTTCTCAACATTGGCTGCAATATGGACGGCACTGGAGGAGATAATGCTAAGTGAAATAAGTCAAGCAGAGAAAGACAACTATCATATGATTTCTCTCATCTATGGAACATAAGAACTAGGATGATCAGTAGGGGAAGAAAGGGATAAAGAAATGGGGGGTAATCAGAAGGGGGAATGAAACATGAGAGACTATGGACTATGAGAAACAAACTGAGGACTTCAGAGGGGAGGGGGGTGGGGGAATGGGATAGACCGGTGATGGGTAGTAAGGAGGGCACGTATTGCATGGTGCACTGGGTGTTATACATAACTAATGAATCATCGAGGCTTACATCGGAAACCGGGGATGTACTGTATGGTGACTAACATAATATAATAAAAAATCATTAAAAAATAAAAAATGAAAAATAAAAAATAAATTTGAGGGTCTATTTCTGGAGTCTCTATTCTGTTCCATTGATCTCTGTGTCTATGTGTGTGCCAATACCATGCTGTCTTGGTGATCACAGCTTTGTAAGATAGCTTGAAGTCAAGAATTGTGATGTTCCCAGCTTTGTTTTTCATTTTGAATAATCCCCTGGTGATTCAGTGTCTTTTCTGGTTCCATACAAATTTTAGGATTGTTTGTTCCAGCTCTGTGAAATATGTCGATGGTATTTTGATAGGAAATGCCTTCAAAGTCTAGATTGCTCTGAGCAGCACGAATATTTTCACAATGCTTATTCTTCCAATCCATGGGCATGGGATGTTTTTCCATCTCTTTGAGTCTTCCTCTGTTTCTTTCATAGTGTTCTATAGTTTCTAGAGTATAGATCCTTTACCTCTTTGATTAGGTTTATTCCTAGGTATCTTATGGTTTCTGGTGCTATTGTAAATGGAATAAATTCCTTAATTTCTCTTTCTACAGTTTGACTGTTAGTGTTAGAAATGCAACTGATTTATGTGCATTAATATTGGATCCTGCCATGTTGCTGAATTGCTGTATGAGTTCTAGTAATTTGGGGGTGGTGTCTTTTGGGTTTTTCACATAAAGTGTCATGTAATCTGTGAAGAGAGAGAACCGGCACCCCAATGTTCATAGCAGCAATGTCCACGATAGCCAAACTGTGGGAGGAGCTGAGATGACCTTCAACAAATGAATGGATGGAGACGATGTGGTCCATATATATAATGGAATATTACTTGGCCATCAGAAAGGATGAAAACCCACCATTTGCATCAACATGGATGGAACTGGAGGGAATTATGCTGAGTGAAACAAGTTAAGCAGAGAAAGACAATTATCATATGGTTAACTCATATGTGGAACATAAGGAATAGCATCGACAACCACAGGGAAGGTAGGGAAAACTGAATGGGAAGAAATCAGAGATGGAGACAAACCATGAGAGACTCTGGACTCCAGGAGCCAAGCTGAGGGTTACAGAAGGGAGGGGTGGGGGAATGGGGTAGCTGGGTGATAGGCATTGAGGAGGGCACATGATATGATGAGTGCTGGGTGTTATATGCAGCTAATGAATCATTGAGCAGTACATCAACAAGTAATGATGAACTACGTGTTGCCTAATTGAACACAATAAAAATAAAATAAAATAATGAAATGCTTGAGAACTGTTCTTAAAAAAAAAAAAGAAAGAAACCCAGAAGCTAGAGAAACAAGAGTGATTGATTTCTTTTCCGTGAGAGCTCACTGAAGAGTGTGTGTGTTACGGGGGTGCAAATTTTCAGCTTCAGGGCTAGAAAGCGGGGTGCTGCCATATTCATTCCACCCATCAGTGGTGAAAGACTTAGAGAGGGAAGGGCAAGATGGTGGAGGAATGGGGGACTCTGTTTCAACCAGTCCCCTGAATTAGCTGGATATCTACCAAGACATTCTGAACAGCCATGAAATCAGCCTGAGATGTAAGATTATACATCCGGATTTCTAACAGGGTAGAGGATCATCAGTTGGGAGATACAAAGATTGGAGTTGATTGCATGGACAGATATCAGATGACAAACAGAAGGAGGAGGGAGCCACCAGAACCTAGCCACTGGAAATTAATGTAATACCCCAGTGAAAAAGCATCCTGTACCTGGGGACCAGCAATAGCTTGCAGAGCGGTGGCAGTGAGTCGGGAAGGGCCTGATAACAGTGCTCAAACAGAATGCAGGAGCTTAAGGGACAAACCCTGGAACCAGGGCAGCTGCTTGTGTGCATCTGTGTTCATGGACTCCTGGGCGCTTGCCAGCCACCACTGTGACCTCCACCCATGCCCGCCTAGACTGGATTCCCTAGAGGTTTTGGAGGCACAGGGGCAGACACAAGTGGGAGCCTGAGTCCACCACTGAAAGAATTGCCAGTGGCATGCACCGCCTCAGGGAGGCTGCGGTGTTCAGCAGAGCTTAGGGAGGGGGAGACTGTTCTGGAGGATTCAGAGAAGAGCAGATTATGGCTTCTCTCCTCAGGAGTTGAGGTCTGGGAGCAGACATTTTCCTTCACTCTGACCCTCCAAAAAGGCAGGAAAAGCTGCCAGAGAACAAAAGTCTAAAAAAACCATTTTCCACAGATCCCAGCCCCCTGATAGGTGGCAGGGCAACTCCGCCTAAGCAGGGTTTCCTGAAAAACAACGTGGTAGACCTCTCCCCCAGAAGACAAGCTGGAAGAACAAGAGGACGACCACCCAAGGGTCCGCATAAAACTGTAAAACCCCAACCAGGGGACAACAGTATATTGAGCTCCTGGTGTTGCCTCATGGCCTGTGTATTTCTTAGACATTTTTTTATAAATTCTTCCTCATGTTTCTTCTCTGGGTTTTGGTTTGGTTTGGTTTTTTACATATTTATCATTTCAACTAGATGTTTAATACAACATATTCTATAGTAACTTTTTAACTTGTATTTTTTCACACCTATACGTTCTTCTTTTTCTTTATATATAGATTGATAGATGATAGATGATAGATAGATAGATGATAGATGATGATGATGATGATAGATAGATGATAGATAGATAGATAGATAGATAGATAGATAGATAGATAGATAGATAGATGATATAAGCTTCAAAGTAGTTCTTTTTTCCCTATTAAGGTATATATATACATATACATATATACACATATAGATAGATAGATAGATAGATAGATAGATAGATAGATAGATAGACAGATGATAGATAGATAGATAGATAGATAGATAGATAGATAGATAATAGATAGATGATAGATGATAGATAGATAGATAGATAGATAGATAGATAGATAGATAGATAGATAGATAGATAGATATAGATAGATAGATAGATAGATAGATAGATAGATAGATAGATAGATAGATAGATAATAGATGGAAAGAAGTAGATCTATCTATCTATCTATCTATCTATCATCTATCTATATCTCAGATTTAATTTCCCTGTAACTCTGGGAAATAGTGTTCTCTAACAAAGTCAACAAAATACACCCAAGAACTGAAACACCCTACCTCACCCACATTGAGAGATAAGAGTCCCTCTCCCAATACCCCACCTTTCTCCTGAACTTCATAAATCTTATTCTTGGGTTTCATTTTGTCTCAGTATTTGTTTTTTGGTGGGGGCTTGCAATTGCTCTGAACTACCCCAGGGTGTACCCTGCCTGGATTGTGGTGTATATTTTCAACTCTGTACATTTCCTCAGCCACCCCTCAACAGAATGATTAGGAGGAGACACTGCCAACAAAGAAAAGAACCAGAGACAATGACCTCTCCCACAGACCTAATGGGTATGGATACAAGCAAGATGTCAGAAATGGACTTCAGGATAACAATTACGAAGACAATAGCTAGATTTGAGAAAACCATTAATGGTAACATAGACTCCCTAAGGGCAGAAATGAGAGTTTATCAGACAAAACTTAAAAATGCTATGAATGAGATGCAGTCTAAACTAGGTATTCTAGGAAGGGGGGAAAGATGGTGGAGGAGTAGGGGACCCTATTTCAACTGGTCCCTGGAATTGAACTGGAAACCTATCAGACCATTTTGAACACCCACAAAATCAGCCTGAGATGTAAGAAGATATATCTGGATCTCTATAAACAGAACATCTCTGGCAGTTGGTCATGAGGGTGCAGGACAACTCTGCCCAAACAGGGTTGCCTGAGTATCAGTACAACATGCCCCTCCCCCAGAAAGCAGGCTGGAAGAACAAGAGGCCCACATCCCTAAGGTCCCTATAAAACAGGTGCATCTTGCTTGGGTCCTGGTCAATAGTTTGGACTCTGTACATTCCCACAACCACACCTCATCAGAATGACAACAAGGGACGTCCCATCTCTGGGGGCCAAGACGCATAGCCTGAGCTTACTGGGGAATATACCCTATAATTCAGAAAAGGCTGCTCGAGGTGGAAGCCAGCAAACCACATTTTGAAAAAAGAAAAAGAAGGAACTTGGAGTTAAGATGGTGGAGGAGTAGGGGACCCCTTTTTCAGTTGGTCCCCTTAGTCGAGTTGGATAGGTACCAGACCTGCCTGAACATCCATGGAATCAGCCTGAGACACAGGAAGATACCTCTGGATCTCTACAAATGAACATCTCCAGCAATGAGTATTGAGGTACGATGTGGGGAGCCGTGAAACCGCACACAGATATTAGAAGATAAATGGAAGGGGGACGGAGTTGCCGCATTCGGGCCCAGGGAAGCGGTAGCCACCTGCATGGGGGAGAGGGCAGACTCACGGACTAGCAGACATGAGAGAGCAGACTAAGACTGTGAGCCAGGGAACGTGCGCCACCAAACTGAAACAGAGCTCCAGTGTGCTCACTGGAACCAGACTGAGACCAGGAGCTCCAGAGCGCACAAGGGCGGCTTTCAGCTGGTGGCTGGGGTTGTTGGAAACACAAAGGACAGAGATGCGTAAGCCCTGGAAGTGAGGGCTGGGATGCCAGGTGTGGGGTGCACATCGTGGGACACTGCAGGGTTGAGCAGCACCAACAGAAACAGAGTTAAAGTGGCCAGAACATCAGTGGAGAATGGTCCACGATCCCTCTGTTCTGAGACAGAGGCTGAGATTCAGCTACAGCTGCTCTGACTCTCAGAAGAGGCACAGCAGGAGGAGGAGTTAAGATGGCGGAGGAGTAGAGGACCCCTTTTTCAGCCGGTCCCCTGAGTCGAGCTGGATAGGTACCAGACCAGCCTAAATAACCACAGAATCAGCCTGAGATGCAGGATGATGCATCTGGATCTCTACAAATGAACATCTCCAGCGCTGAGTATTGAGGTACGAAGAGGGGAGCTGTAAACCGTGCACAGATATCGGAAGATAAACAGAAGGGGGAGGGAGCCGCCGCGTTTGGGCGCCGAGAAGCGGCAGCCACCTGCACGGGGGAGCGGGAGGACTCACAGAGGGCACCCACGAGAGAGCGGACTGAGACCGGTGAGCCATGAACCCGCGCCACCAGGCATTTCCCGGAACACCGGAATCCCGGTGTGCTCATGGGATCCAGACTGAGACCGGGAACTCCCGGAGCGCACGCGGGGCAGCTGGCGGCTGGCGGGCCACCTGCACAGGGGAGCGGAAGGACTCGCAGTCGGCACCCATGAAACAGCAAACTGAGACCCTGAACCGGGTGCGCGCGCCACCAGGCTTCTCACGAAACTCCGGAATCGAGGTGTGCTCACCAGGCATAGACTGAGACCGGGAGACCCTGGAGCGTGCGGGGCGGCTGGTGGCTGGTGGCATTAGAAACACAAAGGACAGAGACGCGCCTGCCCTGGAAGTGAGGGCAGGGACACAGGGTTGGTTCGCACATCCCGGGACGCTGCAGGTTTGAGCAGCACCAACAGTAATAGAGTTAAAGTGGCCAGAACATCAGTGGAGAACGGGCCGCAATCCCTCTGTTCTGTGACAATGCAGCCTCTGCTGCTCTGACTCTCAGAAGAGGCAAAGCCGACCGCCAGGGAAAGCCACCAGAGAACAAAAGCCTGGAAATACCGGCTCAGAGAGTTCCCATCCCCATCCACCCTCGCAGGAGACACGGAGACTCTAACCAAACAGGGTTGCCTGAGTATCGGCGCGGCAGGCCCCTCCCCCAGAACACAGAAGGCAGGCTGAAAAATCAAGAAGCCCACAACCCGGGCGCCTGGGTGGCACAGTCATTGAGCGCCTGTCTCCGGCTTAGGGCTTGATCCCAGCATTCCGGACAGGAGTCCCTCATCGGGCTCCTCTGCTGGGAGCCTGCTTCTTCCTCTCTCACTCCCCTGCTTCTGTTCCTTTCTTGCTGACTGTCTGTCTCCCTCTCTCAGATAAGTAAATAAATAAAATCTTTAAAGAAGAAGCCCACATCTCTAAGATCCCTATAAAACAAGGGGCACGGCCTGGGACCCAGTCAATAATTTGGGCTCTGGACAACCCCACAACCTCTCCTCATTAGAATGACAAGAAGGAGAAGCCCCCCCCCCCAAGCAAAGAAAAGACAGTGAGTCTGTGGCCTCTGCCACAGAAATAACGGATATGGATGTAACCAAATTATCAGAAATGGAATTCAGAGTAACAATGGTCAAGATAATGAGTAGACTTGAAAAAAAATATTAAGGAAAATGTTACTGAGAATATAGAATCCCTAAGGGCGGAAAGGAGAGCGAATTTGACAGAAATTAAAAATTCTATGAGCCAAATGCAGGCAAAACTAGAGGCTCTGACGGCCAGGGTCACCGAAGTAGAAGAAAGGGTTAGTGAATTGGAGGATGGGTTAATAGAGGAAAAAATAAAAATAGAAGATGGTCTTAAATCCACGCCCACGAATGTTGGCTACGGGAGATTACTGACTAAGCGAAACAATCCAATGTTAGAATCATCGGCATCCCCGAGGGGGTGGAGAAAAACAGAGGTCTAGAAGAGATACTTAAACAAATTGTAGCTGAAAACTTCCCTAATCTAGCAAGGGAAACAAAAATTCGTGTCCAAGAGGCAGAGAGGACCCCTCCCAAGCTCAACCATGACAGACCTACACCACGTCACGTAATAGTGCAATTTGCAAATATTAGATGCAAGGATACAGTATTGAAAGTGGCCAGGGCAAAGAAATTTCTCACGTACCAAGGCAAAGGCATCAGAATTACGTCAGACCTGTCTACACAGACCTGGAATGAGAGAAAGGGTTGGGGGAGCATATTTAAACCTCTTTCAGAGAAAAACATGCAGCCAAGGATCCTTTATCCAGCAAGGCTGTCATTCAGAATTGATGGAGAAATAAAGATATTTCAGAATCGACAGTCACTAGCCAATTTCGTAACCACAAAACCAGCCCTACAGGAGGTATTATGGGGGGTTCTATAAAAGTAAAAAGGCCCCAAAGTGATACAAAACAGAAAGTCACAGCCAATACAAACAAAGACTTTACTGACAACATGGCAGAATTAAAAGCATATCTCTCAGTACTCAGCCTTAACATTAATGGTTTAAATTCTTGCTTTAAATGCCACAGGGTTGCAGATTGGATAAAAAGAAATGACCCATCAATTTGCTGTCTACAAGAGACTCATTTCAAACCCAAAGATGCATTCACTGAGAGTAAGGGGATGGAGTACCATCTTTCACGCAAATGGACCTCAAAAGAAAGCTGGGGTAGCAATTCTCATATCAGATAAACTGGATTTTAAACTAGAGACTATAGTTAGAGATGCAGAAGGGCACTATATTATTCTTAAAGGAAGTATTCAAAAAGTGGATATGACAATTATAAATATATATGCCCCCAACAGGGGAGCAGCAAGATACAGAAGCCAACTCTTAACCAGAATAAAGAGACATATAAATAAAAATACATTAATAGTAGGGGACCTCAACACTCCACTATCAGAAATAGACAGAACACCCTGGCAAAAACTAAGCAAAGAATCAAAGGCTTTGAATGCCATACTCGACGAGTTGGACCTCTTAGATATGTATAGAACACTACACCCCAGAACCAAAGAATACTCATTCTATTCTAATGCCCATGGAACATTCTCAAGAATAGACCATGTTCTGGGACACAAAACAGGTCTCAGCCGATATCAAAAGATTGAAATTATCCCCTGCATATTCTCAGACCACAACGCTCTGAAATTGGAACTCAACCACAAGGAAAAATTTGGAAGAAACTCCAACACTTGGAGACTAAGAACCTTCCTGCTCAGGAATGATTTGATAAACCAGGAAATCAAAAATCAATTTAAACAACTTATGGAGACCAACGAGAATGAAAACACAATGGTCCAAATCCTATGGGATACTGCAAAGGCAGTCCTAAGGGGGAAATACGTAGCCATCCAAGGCTCACTCAAAAGAATAGAAAAATCTAACATGCAGTTTTTATATTCTCACCTCAAGAAGCTGGAACAGCAACAGAGGGACAGGCCTAATCCACGCACGAGGAAGCAGTTGACCAAGATTAGAGCAGAAATCAATGAATTTGAATCCAGGAGCACAGTAGAGCAAATCAACAGAACTAGAAGCTGGTTCTTTGGGAGAATCAATAAAATTGACAGAACACTAGCAAGACTTATCCAAAAGAATAGAGAAAGGACCCATATTAATAAAATTATGAATGAAAAGGAGAGGTCACAACCAACACCAATGAAATTGGAAAGATTATTAGAAACTTTTATCAACAGCCTTATGCCAATAAATTAAGCAATCTGGAAGAGATGGAGGCCTCCCTGGAAACCTATAAACTAACAAGACTGAAACAGGAAGAAATTGATTCTTTAAACAGGCCAATTAATTATGAAGAGATTGAAACAGTGATTAAAAACCTTCCAAAAATTAAAATGCCAGGACCGGACGGTTTTCCTGGGGAATTCTACCAAAAGTTCAAAGAAGAAATAATACCTTTCTCCTAAAGCTGTTTCAAAAAATAGAAACAGAAGGAGAGCTATCAAACTCATTCTATGACACCAATATTACCTTGATCCCCAAACCAGGCAAAGACCCCATCAAAATGGAGAATTACAGACTGATTTCCCTAATGAATATGGAGGCCAAAATCCTTAACAAGATCCTGGCTAATAGAATCCAACAGTACATTAAAAGGATTATCCATCAGACCAAGTGGGATTCATCCCTGGGATGCAAGCATGGTTCCACATTCGCAAATCAAACGTTGTCATACATTTTATCCAGAAAGAAAAATTCCAAAATCATATGATTCTTTCAATAGATGCAGAATAAGCATTTGACAAAATACTTTCCTGATTAAAAAACTTCAGACTGTAGGCATAGAGGCATAGAGGGTACATTCCTCAATCTCATAAAAACCATCTATGAAAACCCTACAGCAAATATCATTCTCAGTGGGGAAAAGCTGGTAGAATTTCCCTTATGATCAGGAACATGAAAAGGATGCCCACCCTCACCATATTATATTCAACAAAAGTCCTTGTAACAGCAATCAGACAACAAAAAGTGATAAAATTTACCCAAATTGGCAAAGAAGTCAAAATGTTTCTCTTCACAGATGACATGATACTCTATATGGAAAACCCAAAAGAATCCACACCCAAATTATTAGAAGTTATAGAGCAATTCAGTAATGTGATGGGATACAAAATCAATGCTCAGAAATCAGTTGCATTTCTATACAAAAGAATGAGACTGAAGAAAGAGAAATTAGGGAATCCATCCATTTATAATAGCACCAAAAACCATACGTTACCTTGGAATTAACCAGAGACGTAAAGGACCTATATTCTAGAAACTATAAATCACTCTTGAAAGACATTGAGGAAGACAGAAAAAGATGGAAAAATATTCCATGCTCCTGGATTGGGAGAATTAACATAGTTAAAATGTTCATGCTACCCAGAGCAATCTACACTCTCAATGCCATCCTGATCAAAATACCGAGGACATTTTTCAAAGAACTGGAACAAATAATCCTTAAATTTGTATGGAACCAGAAAAGACCCCAAATTGCCAAGGAACTGTTGAAAAGGAAATATAAAGCTGGGGGCATCACAATGCCAGATTTCGAGCTGTACTACAAAGCTGTGATCACAAAGACAGCATGGTAGTGGCACAAAAACAGACAAATAGACCACTGGAACAGAATAGAGAACCCATAAATAGACCCTCAGCTCTTTGGGGAACTAATCTTTGATAACGCAGGAAAAAACATCCTTGGAAAAAAGACAGTCTCTTCAACAAATGGTGCTGGGAAAATTGGACAGCTACATGCAAAAGAATGAAACTTGACCACTCTCTCACACCATACACAAAGATAAACTCCAAATGGATGAAAGACCTTGATGTGAGACATGAATACATCAAAATCCTAGAAGAGAGCATAGGCAGCAACCTTTTTGTCATCGACCACAGCAACTTTTTCCATGACACATCTCCAAAGACAAGAGAAAGAAAAGATAAAATGAACTTGTGGGACTTCATCAAGATAAAAAGCTTCTGCACAGCCAAGGAAACAGTCAAAAAAATTAAGAGGAAGCCCATGGAATGGGAGAAGATATTTGCAAATGATGCTACAGATAAAAGACTGGTATCCAAGATCTACAAAGAACTTCTCAAACTCAATATGAGAGAAAGAAACAAATCATAAAATGGGCAGAAGATATGAAGAGACATTTTTCCAATGATGACATACAAATGGCTAACAGACACATGAAAAAGTGTTCCAAATCTCTAGCCATCAGGGAAATTCAAATCAAAACCACACTGAGATACCACCTTATGCCAGTTAGAATGGCAACATAGACAAGGCAAGAAACAACACAATTGCTGGAGAGGATGTGGAGAAAGGGGATCCCTCCTACATTATTGGTGGGAATGCAAGTTGGTACAGCCACTCTGGAAAACAGTGTGGAGGTCCCTTAAAAAGTTAAAAATTGAGTTACCCTATGACTCAGCCATTGCACTACTGGATATTTACCCCAAAGATACAGACATAGTGAAGAGAAGGGCCATATGCACCCCAATGTTCATAGCAACATTGTCCACAATAGCTAAATCGTGGAATGAGCTGAGATGCCCTTCAACAGATGACTGGATTAAGAAGTTGTGGTCCATATATACAATGGAATATTACTCAGCTATCAGAAAGAACGAGTTCTCAACATTGGCTGCAATATGGACGGCACTGGAGGAGATAATGCTAAGTGAAATAAGTCAAGCAGAGAAAGACAACTATCATATGATTTCTCTCATCTGTGGAACAGAAGAACTAGGAAGTTCGGTAGGGGAAGAAAGGGATAAAGAAAGGGGAGGGGTAAGCAGAAGGGGGAATGAAGCATCAGAGCCTATGGACTCTGAGAAACAAACTGAGGGCTTCAGAGGGGAGGAAGGGTAATGGGATAGACTGGTGATGGGTAGTAAGGAGGGCACGTATTGCATGGTGCACTGGGTGTTATACACAACAAATGAATCATCGAACTTTACATCAGAAACCAGATTGACTGTATGGTGACAAACATAATACTCTAGAAAAACATTAAAAAAAAAAAAGATTGATGAGGAGGAGGAACCCCCAGCAAAGGAAAGAAACAGAGACTGCAGCCTCTGCCACAGAATTAATGGATATGGATATAACCAAATTGTCAGAAATGGACTTCAGTAACAGTTATCAAGGTGATATCTAGGCTTGAGAAAAATATTAACAAAAATATGGAATCTCTAAGAGCTGAAAAGAGATCTAATCTGGCAGATCTTAAAAATGTAATGAACGAAATGCAGTCTAAACTGGATGCTCTGACTACCAGGGTAAATGAGGCAGAAGAATAAATTAGTGAGTTAGAGGATAAGATCATAGAAAAGAGGGAAAAAGAGGTGGCCTGGGAAAAACAAATCCAATTTCAAGAAATCAAGCTGAGACAGATTACCAACTCAAAGAATGTTCCAATATCAGAATGATTGGGATCCCCAAGGAGGTGGAGGAAGAGAGAAGTCTAGATTTGAGCAAATCGTAGCTGAGAACTTCCCTAATCTGGGAATGGAAACAAGTTTTCATGGCCAAGAGGCAGAGAGGACGCTTCCCAAGATCAATGAGAACAGACTGACACCACACAAATATTAGATCCAAAGAAACAATCTTGAAAATGGTGAGGGGGAAGAAATTTTTAGGTACAGAGAGAAGAACATCAGAATAATGTCAGACCTGTCCCCAGAGACTTGTCAAGCCAGAAATGGCTTGCAAGACATATTCAGGGTACCAAATGCAAAGAACTTGCAGCCAAGGGTACTGTATCCAGCAAGGCTGTCATTCAGAATGGATGGAAGACAAGGAGCTGTCAAGACTGGCAGAAACTGAAAGAATATGTGACCACCAAGCCAGCTCTGCAAGAAATAGTAAGGGGATTCTGTAAAAGGAGAAAGACCCCAAGAGTGATACAGAACAGAAATTTACACAATCTATAGAAAAAAGGACTTCACAGGCAACATGACAATGTTAAAATCATATCTCTCAATACTCACTGTCAATGTGAATGGCCTAAATGCTCCAATAAAGTGCCACAGGATTGCAGATTGGATTTTCTGTCTACAAGAGACTCATTTTGAACCTAAAGATACATCCAGACTGAAAGTGAAGGGATGGGGAGCCATTTTCCATGCCAACAGACCTCAAATAAAGCTGGGGTAGCAATTCTCATGTCAGACAAATTAGATTTCAGGCCAAAGACTGTAGTTAGAGATACAGAAAGACACTATATCACTCTTAAAGGGTCTAACCAACAAGAGGAGCTAACAATTATAAATATCTACACCCCCAACATGGGAGCAGCCACTACAGAAGACAACTGTTAACCAAAATAAAGAGACATATAGATAATGATACATTAATAGTAGGGGACCTCAACATTCCATTCTTAGCAATAGAGAGATCATCTAAGCAGAAAATCAACAAAGAAACAAGAGCTTTGAATGACACACTGGACCAGATGGACCTCGTAGATATATACAGAACACTACCCCCTAGAACAACAGAATACTCATTCTTCTCAAACACACACAGAACTTTCTCCAGAACAGACCACATACTGGGTCGCAAATCAGATCTCAACTGATACCAAGAGACTGAGGTTATTCCCTGCATATTCTCAGACCACAATGCTTTGAAACTGGAACTTGATCAAAAATTTTGGAAGAAACTTAAACACGTGGACGCTAAGGACCACCCTGCTTAGAATGTTTGGGTAAACCAGGAAATTAAAGAAGAACTTAAGCAATTTATGGAAACCAATGAGAAGGTAAAACATCAGTCTAAAACCCATGGGACACTGCAAAGGTGGTCTTAAGGGGGAAATACATAGCCATCCAAGCCTCACTCAAAAGAATAGAGAAATCTAAAATATGGACCCTGTACTCACACCTTAAATAAGTGGAGATGGAACAACTAAGTAGACCTAAACCACGCATGAAAAGAGAACTAATTAAGATGGGAGCAGAAAGCAATGAATTAGAAACCAGAAATACAGTAGAGCAGATCAATGAAACTAGAAGCTGGTTCTTTGAACCAATTAATAAGATTGATAAACCATTAATGGGCCAGAGTCATCCAAAAGAAAGAGAAAGGACCCAAATTGTAAAATTATGAATGAAAGGTGAGAGATCACAACTGACACCAAGGAAATAGAAGCAATCATTAGAAACTATTATCAGCAACTATATGCCAATAAATTAAGCAACCTGGAAGAAATGGATGCCTTCCTGGAAACCTATAAACTACCAAGACTGAAACAGGAAGAAATTGATTATTTAAACAGACCGATTAATTATGAAGAGATTGAAGCAGTGATCAAAAACCTCCCAAAAAACAAGAATCCGGGGCCTGACAGATTCCCCAGGGAATTCTATCAAACATTCAAAGAAGAAGTAATACCTATTTTCCTGAAGCTTTTTCAAGAAATAGAAACAGAAGGAAAACTTCCAAACTTATTCTACGAGGCCAGCATTACCTTGATCCCGAAACCAGGCAGAGAACCCATCAAAAAGGAGAATTTCTGACTGATTACCCTGATGAATATGGATGTGAAAATTCTCAACAAGATCCTAGCTAATAGGATCCAACAGTACATTAAAAAGATTATCCATCATGACCCTGTGGGATTTATTCCTGGGATGCAAGGGTGGTTGAACATTTGCAAATTAATCAGTGTGATAGATCACATAAATAAAGAGAAGAGTCAAGAACCATATGATCCTCTCAGTAGATGCAGAAAAAGCATTTGACAAAATACAGCATCCTTTCCTGATTAAAATTCTTCAGAGTGTAGGGATTGAGGGTACATTCCTCAATCTCATAAAAACCATCTATGAAAAGCCTACAGTGAATATCATTCTCAATGGGAAATGCTGAGAGCCTTTCCCTTAAGATCAGGAACACGGCAAGGATCTCCACTCTCGCCATTATTGTTCAACATACTATTAGAAGTCCTTGCAACAGCAGTTAGACAACAAAAAGAAACAAAAGGTATTCAAATTGGCAAAGAAGTCAAATTCTCTCTCTTCACAGATGACATGATACTTCATGTGGAAAACCCAAAAGACTCCACCCAAATTACTAGAACTCATACAGCAATTCAGCAACATGATAGGATACAAGATCAGGGTACAGAAATCAGTTGCATTGCTTTACACTAACAAAGTGATTGAAGAAAGAGAAATTAAGGAATTGATTCCATTTACAATAGCAGCAAAAACCATAGGATACCTATGAATAAAGCTAATGAAAGAAGTAAAGGATCTATACTATAGAAACTACAGAACACTTATGAGAGAAATTGAGGAAGACACAAAAAGATGGAAAAATGTTTCACGCTCATGGATTGGAAGAATAAACATTGTGAAAATGTCTATCCTGCCCAGAGCAATTTACACTTTCAATGCCATTCCTATTAAAATACCATTGGCATTTTTTGAAGAGCTTGAACAAAAAGTCCTAAAATTGGTATGGAACCAGAAAAGACCCGAAATCGCCAAGGGAATGATGAAAAAGAAAAAGAAGCCTGGGAATTTCACATTTCCTGACTTCAAGCTATACTACGAAGCTGTGATCACCAAGACAGCATGGTATTGGCACAAAAACTGACACAGAGATCAGTGCAACAGAATAGAGACCCCAGAAATGGACTCTCAACTCTGTGATCTACTAATCTTTGACAAAGCAGGAAAAAACATCCAATAGAGAAAAAAAGTGTCTTCAATAAGTGGTGCTGGAACAATTAGACAGCTATATATAGAAGAATGAAACTGGACTGTTCCCTTACACCATACACAAAGACAAACTCAAAATGGATGAAAGACCTCAATGTGAGATGGGAAGCCATCAAAATCCTAGAGAAGAACACAGGCAGCAACCTCCTCGACATCAACCACAGCAATTCCTTTCAAGACATGTCTCTAAAGGCAAGAGAAACAAAAGCAAAAATGAACTTGTGGGACTTCATCAAAATAAAAAGCTTCTGCACGTCAAAGGAAAGAGTCAACAAAACTAAGAGGCAACCCACGGAATAGGAGAAGATATTTGCAAATGACACTACAGATAAAGGGCTGGTATTCAAGATCTATAAAGAACTGCTCAGACTCAACACTCAAAAAACTAACAACCCAGTCAAAAAATGGTCAGAAGACATGAACAGACTTCTCCAAAGAAGACACACAAATGGCTAACATGCACATGAAAAAATGCTCAACATCACTAGCCATCAGGGTGATTCGAATCAAAAGGACAATGAGATACCACCTTACATCAGTTAGAATGACAAAAATTGACAAGACAGGAAACAACAAGTGTTGGCCAGGATGTGGAGAAAGGGGAACCCACTTACGCTGTTGGTGGGAATGCAAGCTGATACAGCCACTCTGGAAAACTGTATGAAAGTTCCTCAAAACGCTAGCAATAGAGCCACCCTGTGACCCAGCAATACATTACTGGGTATTTACTCCAAAGATACAGATGTAGTGAAAAGAAGGGGCACATGCACTCCAATGTCTATAGCAGCAATGTCCACAATAGCCAAACTGTGAAGGGAGCCAAGATGCCCTTCAACAGACAAATAGATAAAGAAGATGTGACCCATATATACAATGGAATATTACTCAGCCATCAGAAGGGATGAATACCCAATGACATGGATGGAACTGGAAGGGATTATGCTAAGTGAAATAAGTCAAGCAGAGAAAGACAACTATCATATGGTTTCACTTATATGTGGGACATAAGGAAGAGCATGGAGGACATTAGGAGAAGGAGGGGAAGAATGAAGGGGAGGGTAACCAGAAGGGGAGACGAACCATGAGAGACTATGGACTCTGGAAAACAAACGGAGGGTTTCAGAGGAGAGGGGGATGAGTGGATGGGCTAGCCCAGTGATGGGTATTAAGGAGGGCATGTATTGCATGGAGCACTGGGTGTTACATGGAAACAAGGAATCATGGAACACTACATCAAAAACTAATGATGTACTGTATGGTGAGTTACGTAACATTAATTTTTTTTTTTTTTTTTTAGGGAGGAAAGCAGCGCCACCTACTGGAGTCTGGAAAGTCACAAGTAAGCTCTGCCTCCCCATGCCCTGGACAAGCCTTTCCCCTATGGCAAGTCCAGCTGACAATCAGCACAACAGGCCCCTTCCCCAGGAGACCCCCCCACACAACTGCTCCCACCAAGTTTCCTGAGCAGAGAGCTGCGAAGCTTCAGTTCTAGGGGAAAGACTATCTAGAATTCTTTGTACTTTTCTTTAGTCTTTTGTTACAATATTTTCAGTTATTTTCTTATTTTTTCAATTCTTTTTTATTTCTTATTAATCTTTATTTTTATATATACACTATATATTTTTTAATCTTGTTTCATTTCATTTTATTTTATTTTATTTTATTTTTATAGACACATTGTTTTTCTTTCTTATTTTGGAGTCTAGTTTCCTTTAACAAGTATACCAAAACACGCTTAGGATCGTTTATTCTTGTTGTTGTTGATTTCCATTTTTTCTCTTCTTTTCCTGGGCAAAATGATGAGATGAAGAATTCCAACCCAAAAGAAGGAACAGGAGGTGGTACTCACTACTCATATTGAGTTGTCAATTGATTGAGTCAATCAATATGGTTGTGAGTAGGTTGTTCGAACTAGAATTTCACACAATGATTATTACAATACCAGTTGGGCTTGGAAAGACCATAGAAGACACAAGACAATCCCTTCAACTGTAGAAATTAAATAACTAGATCTAATCAGGCCAAAATTTAAAATGCTATTACTGAGATGCTTTTTAAAAAAATGGGGGCTCTAACAGCGAGAATAAACAAAAGAGAAGAGGCAGTGATATAGAAAATAAAATGATGGGGAAAAGGGAAGCTAAAAACAAGAGGGCAAGAAAACTATTAGATCTCAAGGGTAGACTTAGGGAACTCAGTTATACCATAAAGCAAAATAATATCCATATTATAGGATACCCAGAAGAGGAAGAGTGGGGGAAAGGGGCAGAAGGTTTATGAACAAAGTGTAGCTGAGAATTTCCCTAATCTGAGGAAGGAAACAGGCATTCGAGTCCAAGAGACACAGAGACTCCCCCTCAAAACCAACAAAAATAAGTCAACACTCTGACATATTACAGTGAAACTTGCAAATTAGAAAGATAAAAAGAACATTCTGAGAGCAGCTTGGGAGAAGAGGTCCTGAACTGACAAGGGTGTACACAGAAAGCTGTCAGCAGACCTGTCCACAAAGACCTGGTTGGCTAGGATATGACTGGTGTGAGAGATTCAAATTGCCAAATGGGAAACATATGCATCCAAGAATACTTTATCCAGTAAAGCTTCATTCAGAATAGGAGAGATAAAGAATTTACAAGACAAATAAAAACTAAAGGAATTCATTAACACTACACTAGCATTGTAAGAAATATTAAAAGGGCTGTTTGGAGCAGAAAGACAGACCAAAAGTAACAAAGATAAAAAGGAATAGAGACAATTTACAGCAACAGCGAGTTTACAGGTAATACAATGGCACTGAGTTCATATCTTTCAATAATTACTCTGAATGTAAATGGACTAAGTGCTCCAATCAAAAGACATAGGGCATCAGAATGGATAAACACACACACACACACACACATACACACACACACACACACACACAACCAAAAAACCAAAACAAAGAGCCATTGATATGCTGCTTAAAAACATTGATTTTAGACACAATAATTACTCCAGGTTGAAAGTGAGATTGTGGAGAAAACTTTATCACACTAACGGACATCAAAAGAAGACTGGAATGGCCATCCTTATACCAGACAAACTAGATTTTAAACTGAAGATTGTAACAAGAGATGAAGATGGGCATTGTATCATAATTAGTGGATCTATTCATCTGGAAGATCAAAAAATTGTAAATATTTATGCCTTAAGTTGAGAGCAGCCAAATATATAAATCAATTAATAACAAACTTAAAGAAATTCATTGATAATAAGACCATAATAATAGGGGACTTTAACACCCCACTCACAGCAATGGACAGGTCATCTAAGCAGGAGATCAACAAGGAAACAAGGGCTTTGAATGACACACTGAACCAGGTGGAATTTGCAAATATATTCAGAGCTTTTCCTCCTAAAAGCAGCAGAACACACATTCTTTTTGAGCACACATGGAATATCCTCCAGAATATTTCACAAATACCGGGTCACAAATCAGTTCTCAACCAGTACAAAGACTGAGATCCTACCATGCATATTTTCAGACAACAATGCTATGAAACTTGAAGTCCACCAAAAGACAAAATTTGGAAAGAGCACAGAAACATGGAGGTTAGTTAAAGAGCATCCTGCTAAAGAATGAATGGGTCAACTAGGAAGTTAAAGAGGAATTTAAAAAAAATACATGGAAGCAAATGAAAATGAAAACATGACAGTTCAAAACCTTTGGGATGCAGCAAGTGCAGTCTTAAGAGGGAAGTAAATAGCAATATAGGCCTTTGTCAAGAAGCAAGAAAAGCCTCATGCATAACCTACAGCGAAAGGAGGTAGGAAAAGAACAGCAAGTAAAGCTTAAATCAGCAGGAGAAGACAAATAATAAGCATTAGAGCAGAAATCAATGATATAGGAGTCAACAAAGCAGTAGAGCAGATCAACTAAACTAGGAGCTGGTTCTTTGAAAGAATTAAGATTGATAAACCCCTAGCCAGGCTTACCAAAAATAAAAGACAAAGGACCCAAAAATAAAATCATGAATGAAAAAGGAGAGATCACAACCAACACCACAGAAATACAAACAATTATAAGAGAATATTATGAGCAACTGTATACTAGTAAATTAGGCAATTTGGCAGAAATGAATAAACTTCTACCAAAAGTAGAAGCATATGAACTACCAAAACTTAAACTGGAAGAAGTGGAAAATATGAACAGGCCCAGAACCTGCACGGACATTGAAGCAATAATCAAAAATCTCCCAAACAAACAAGAGTCCAGGGCTGGATGTCTTCCCAGGGGCGTTCTACCAAACATTTAAAGAATTAATACCCGTCCTTCTGAAAGTGTTCCAAAAAATGAAATGGAAGGAAAACTGGCACATTCATTCTGTAGGCCAGCATGACTTTGATCCCAAACCAACAACCCCACTAAAAAGAATTACAGACCAATATCCCTGAGGAACATGGATGCAAAAATTCTCACCAAGATACTAGCTACCTTGATCTACTAGGATCCAACAGTCCATTAAAAGCACTATTCACTATGACCAAGTGGGTTTTATTCCTGGGCTGCAGGAGTGGTTCGACATCTGCAAATCAATCATAGTGATACACCACATTAATAAAAGAAAGGACAAGAACCATATGATCCTCCCAATAGATGCAGAAAAAGCAACTGACAAAATGAAACATCCTTTCTTGATAAAACCAACAAAAATCATATATGAAAGACCCACAGCTAATATCACCTTCAATCAGGAAAAACAGAGCTTTTCCCCTAAGTTTGGGAACAGGACAGGAATGTCCACTTTCACCACTGTTGTTCAGTGTCACACTGGAAGTCCTATCCACAACAGTCAGACAACACAAAGAAATAAAAGTCATCTAAATCAGCAAGGAAGAACTCAAACTTTCACCATTTGCAGATGGCATGATACTATATAGAGAAAACCCTAAAGATTCCACCAAAAACTGCTAGAGCTGGTAAGATTGCAGATTAGAAAATCAATGTGCATTCCTATACATTGAAAATGAAGTAGCAGCAAGTGAAATTAAGAAATAATCACATTTACAAAGCTACCAAAACCATTAAGATCCCTAGAAATGAACATAAACAACAAATTGAAAGACCTGTACTGTGAAAATTATAAAACACTGATGATTTGAAGATGACACAAATAAGTGGAAAGGCGTTCCATACTCACATACCAGATAACAAATAGTGTTAAGATATCCACATTACCCAAAGCAATCTACACATTCAAAGCAATCCCTATCAAAATAACATCAGCATTTTTCACAGAGCGGGACCAAATAATCCTAAAATTAGTATGGAATCAGAAAAGACCCCACATAGCCGAAGTAATGCTGGAAATGAAAACCAAAGCTGGAGTCATCACTATTCCAGTCCTCAGGTTATATTACAAACCTGTCTTCCTCAAGACACAATGGTCCTGGCACTAGAACAGACATATAGAGCAATGGAACAGAATAGAGAACCCAGAAATAGACCCACAATTCTATGGTCAACTGATATTTGACAAAGCAGGAAAGAATATCCAATGGAAAAAAGACAGTCTCTTCAACAAACAATGCTGCGGAAACTGGTCAGCCACGTACAGAAGAATAACACTGCGCCACTATCCTATGCCATACACGAAAATAAATTCAAAATGGATGAAAGACTTAAATCTTTCAGAGACTGTAATCCATCAAAATCCTAGAGGAGAACACAAGCAGCACACTCTTTGACTTTGGCTGCAGCCACTTCTTGCTAGACACATCTCCCTCCACAAGAAACAAAAGCAAAAATGAACTATAAGAACTTCATCAGGATAAAAAGCTTCTGCACAGAAAAGAAAACTTAACAAAACTAAAAGGCAGCCTTTGGAAGGGGAGAAGATATTTGCAAATGACATATCAGATAAAGGGCTGGTATTCAAGATCTACAAAGAACTTATCAGATTCACCCCCAAACCAAATAATCCAGTCAAGTAATGGGCAAAAGACAGGAACAGACATTTCTTCACAGAAGACATCCAAATGGCCAATAGACACAAGAAGAAATGTTCAACATCAGTTGTCATCAGGGAAATACAAATCAAAACCACTATGAGACATGACCTCACACCAGTCAGAATGACTGAAATGAACAACTCTGGAAACAACGGATATTAGTAAGGATGTGGAGAAAGGGGAACCTTTTTATACTGTTGGTGGGAATGCAAGCTGGTACAGCCACTCTGGAAAACTGTATGGAGGTTCCTCAAAATGCTAAGAATAGAGCAACCCTGTGACCCAGCAATTGCACTACAGATGTAGTGAAAAGAAGGGGCACATGCACCCCAATGTCTATAGCAGCAATGTCCACAATAGCCAAATATGGAAAGAAACCAGATGTTGGTTGACAGATGAATGGATAAAGAATGGAATACTACTCAGCCGTCAAAAAGAATGAAATTTTGCCATGTGCAAAGTGGATGGAACTAGAGGGTATCATGCTAAGTGAAATAAGTCAGAGAAAGAAAAATATCATATGATTTCACTCATATGTGGGATTTAAAACACAAAACACATGAACATATGGGAAGGGAAGGAAAAGTAAGACAAAAACAGAGAGAGAGAAAAACCATAAGAGACCCTTAACTGTAGGGAACAGACTGAGTGTTGCTGGAGGGAAGGTGGATGGGGGGATGGGGTAACTGGGTGACGGGCATGGAGGAGGACACGTGATGTAATGAGCACTGGATGTGATATGCAGCTGATGAATCACTGAGTTCTACCTCTGAAACTAATAATACACTATATGTTAACTAAAAGGAACTTAAATTAAAAAACAATATGTTGAATAGAATCTGGTGAGAGGGGACCCTTATTTTCTTCCTTATCATTCGAGGAAAATATTTCTATTTTTCACCATTGAAGTTGGCTGAGGGTTTGTTATGTATCACCTTTATTATGTTGAGGTACATGTATGTTTTAACATATTTTGTGATTTTTTAATGAATGGATTTTTATTCTTTTGTGAATCCACTGAGCTGATCATATAACTTTTATTTTATTTTTTAATTTATTTTATTAATTTATTTTATTTATTTTATTTATTTATTTTATTTATTTTTATTATTTTTCTTTTAAGTATAATTAATGTAGTATATTAATTTCAGGTATAAATATAATGATTCAACAAGTTTGTTTTAAAGATTTTATTTATTTATTCGACAGAGATAGAGACAGCCAGTGAGACAAGGAACACAATCAGGGGGAGTGGGAGAGGAAGAAGCAGGCTCACAGCGGAGGAGCCTGATGTGGGGCTCGGTCCCATAACGCCAGGATCATGCCCTGAGCCAAAGGCAGACGCTCAACCACGGTGCCACCCAGGAACCCCTGATTCAACAGTTTTATACATTACTCAGTGCTCATAAGGATAAGTGTGCTCTTAATCCTCTTCACCCATTTAATCCATTCTCTGCCCACATCCACTCTGGCAAACACCAGTTTGTTCTCTGAAATTGAGTCTGTTTTTTTGTTTGTCTCTTTTTTTCTTTTTGGCTTCTTTGTTTATTCATTCATTTTGTTTCTCAAATTCCACACACGAATGGAATATATATGATACATATATGATGCTTCACTATATATATGATGCTTCAGTAAATATAGGCGTGCATATATATTCAAATAAGTGTTTTCATATTCTTTGATAGTAGAAGAATTGCTAGATAACATGGCAATTAATTCTATTTTTGATTTTCTGAGGAATCTCCATACTGTTTTCCACAGTGGTTGCACCAGCTTGCATTCCCACTAACAATGCACGAGGCTTCCTTTTCCCCCACATCCTTGCCAGCACTTGTTTCATGTGTTTTTGGTTTTAGCCATTCTGATAGGTGTGGTGATATCTTATTGTGGTTTTGATTTACATTTTACTCATGATTAGTGACTTTGAGCATCTTTTCATGTGTCTATTGGCCATATCTGTGTTTCTTCTTTGGAGAAATGTCTATTATTTTCCTTTGTCCATTTTTAATTGGATTATTAGTCTTTTAGGTGTGAGTTTTATATGCTCTTTATATATTTTGGATATTACCACCTCATCGGATATGTCAGTTTCTCCCATTCAGTTCAGTTCTTTCTGTTTTGCTGATGTTTCCTTCTCTGTGCAAAATCTTTTTATTTTGGTGTAGTTTCAGTGGTTTAATTTTACTTTTGTTGTTCTTGCCAAAGGAGACATACTTAGAAAAATGTTTCTCCAGCTGATGTCCATGAGATTACTGCCTATGTTTTCCTCTAGAATTTTTTGGTTTCAGGGTCTCACATTTAGGTCATTAATCCTTCTTGAGTTTGTTTTTGTGTATGGTGTTAGAAAGTGGTCCAGTTTCAGTGTTTTGCATGCAGCTGTACAGTTTTCCCAACATCATTTGTTGAAGAGCCTGTCCATGCCCATTGCATATTCTTGCCTCCTTTATTGTAGATTAATTGACCATAAAAGTGTGGGCTTATTTCTAGAACTCTATTCTGTTCTATTGACCTGTGTGTCTATTTTTGTGCCAGTACCATACTGTTTTGATTACTACAGCTTTGTAGTATATCTGGAGTTGTGGAATTGTGACACCTCCATCTTTGTTTTTCTTTTTCAGGATTGCTTGTGGTTCCAAACAAATTTTAGTATTATTTGTTTCAGTTTTGTGAAACATGCTGTGGGTATTTTAATAGGGATTGCATTAAATCTGTAGATTACTTTGGATACTATGGACACATTAACAATATTGGCTCTTCCAATCCATGAGCATGGGCTATCCTTTCATTTGCTTATGTTATCTTCAAATTCTTTCAGGAACATTTTCTTGTTTTCTCAGTCCATATCTTTCACGTCCTTGGTTAAGTCTATTCATCGGTTACTTTATTATTTTTGGTGCTATTGTAAATGGATTGTTTTCTCAATTTATATTTCTGTTCCTTCATTGTTAGTTTATAGAATTGCAACACGTTTCTGTCTATTAATTTTGTACCCTGAGACTATACTGAAATCACTTGTCAGTTCTGGTAGTTTTTTGGTGGTCTACAGGGTATTCTGTATATCATCTGCAAATAGTGAAAGTTTTGCTTCTTCCTTGGCAACTTGAATGCCTTTTATATCTTTTTCTTGTCTGATTGCTGTGGCTGGACTTCAAGTACCATGTTGAATAAAGATGATAAGGGTGGACATCTTTCTCTTGTTTCTGATCGTATAGGAAAAGCCCTCAGTTTTTCACCATTATGATGTTAGCTGTGGGGTTTTCATAGAAGGCCTTTATTATTTTGAGGTATGTTCTCTCTAACCCTACTTTGTTGAGGGTTTTCTATCATAAGTGGATGTTGTGCTTTTTCAAAAGCTTTCTCTGCATCTATTGAGATTATCATGTGGTTTTTATCTTTCTCTTGTTAATGTGATGAATTGTGTTGATTGGTTTGTGAATATTGAAACACTCTTGTATCCCTGAAATAAACCCAGCTGATGGTGGTGAATGAATTCTTAAGTGTATTTTTGGATTCAGAAGATTTTTGCATCTATGTTCATCAGAGATATTGACCTGTAGATTTTTGTTTTGTAATGTCTACCTGGTTTTGGTGTAAGGGTAATGCTGGCTTAATATAATGCATTTGAAGACTTTCCTTCCTCTTCTATTTATGAAATAGTTGAGAAGAATAGATATTAACTTTTTAAAAAATATTTGGTAGAGATCATATGTGAAGCCATATGGTCTTGGACTTTTGTTTGTTGGGAGATTTTTTGAGTACTAATTCAATTCCATTGTTAGTAATTTGCCTGTTTAAATTTTCAATTTCTTGTTGATGAAGATTTGGGAGGTTATGTTTCTAGGAATACATCCATATCCTCTACATTGTCCAATTTCTTGGCTCATAATTTGTCATAATATTCTCTTATAATCATTGTGTTTGTGTCCATTGTTATTTCTCCTCTTTCATTTCTGATTTTGTTTGAATCATCTCTCTCTCACTCTCCCTTTTTTGATGAGTCTGACTAAAGCGTTATAATTTTTAAAAGACAATCTTCAGTAAATGGTGCTGGGAATATTGGACAGCTACATGCAAAAGAATGAAACTTGACCACTCTCTCACACCATACATAAAGATAAACTCCAAATGGTTGAAAGACCTCGATGTGAGACAGGAATCCATCACAATCATAGAGGAAAATATAGGCCGTAACCTCTTTGACATCAGCCCCAGCAAATTTTTTCATGACACATCTCCAAATGCAAGAGAAACAAATGATAAATGAACTTGTGGGAGTTTGACAAGATAAAAAGCTGCACAGCGAAGGAAAGAGTCAACAAAACTAAGAGGCAGCCCACTGAATGGGAGAAGATATTTGCAAATGACACTACAGATAAAAGACTGGTATCCAAGATCTACAAAGAACTTCTCAACTCAATACACGTGAAACAAATAATCAAATTAAAAAATGGGCAGAAGATATGAACAGACACTTTTCCAATGAAGACATGCAAAGGGCAAACAGACACATGAAAAAATGTTCAAAATCATTAACCATCATGGAAATTCAAATGGAAACCACCTTGAGATACCACCTTACACCAGTTAAAATGGCAAAAATTGACAAGGCAAGAAACAACAATTGCTGGAGAGGATGTGGAGAAAGGGGATCCCTCCTACATTGTTGGTGGGAATGCAAGTTGGTACAGCCACTCTGGAAAACAGTGTGGAGGTCCCTTAAAAAGTTAAAAATTGAGCTACCCTATGACCCAGCTATTGCACTAATGGGTGTTTATCCCAAAGATGCAGATGTAGTGAAGAAAAGGGCCATACGCACCCTAACGTTCAAAGCAGCAATGTCCACAATAGCTAAATCATGGAAGGAGCCGAGATGCCCTTCATCAGATGACTGGATTAAGAAGATGTGGTCCATATATACAATGGAATATTACTCAGCTATCAGAACGAATGAGTTCTCAACATTTGCTGCAACATGGACGGCACGGGAGGAGATAATGCTAAGTGAAATAAGTCAAGCAGAGAAAGACAATTATCATATGGTTTCACTCATTTATGGAACATAAGAAATAGGAAGATTGGTAGAATGAAGGGAAGAATGAAGAGGGGGGTAAACAGAAGGGGGAATGAAGTATCAGAAACTATGGACTCTGGGAAACAAACTGAGGGCTTCAGAGGGGAGGGGGGTGTGGGATTGGGATAGGCCTGTGATGGGTATTTAGGAGGGCACATATTGCATGGTGCACTGGGTGTTATATGCAAACAATGAATCATGGAACTTTACATAAAAAACTAAGGATGTGCTGTATGGTGACTAGCATAACATAATAAAAAATCACTTAAAATTTTTTTTTCAACCAGGTCCTGGTTTTATTGATTTGTTTGTTTTTGTTTTGTTTCATTTTTGTCTCTATGTCATTTCTTTCTGCTCTAGTCTTTATTATTTCCTTCCTTCCAATGGCTTTGGTTGTTCTTTTTCTAGCTCCTTTAGCCGTGAGGGTAGATAGTTTGAGATTTTTCTTACTTCCTGGGGTATTTTTGTATTGTTATAATGTTTGATGATGATATGTTTCTATCTTTCATTTTCTTAATGTGATGTGTTGCATTTATTGATTTGCATATATTGAACTATACCTACACCCCAGAGATAAACTCAATTGATCATGGTCTATGAACCTTTTAATGTGCTGCGAAACCAAGTTTCCAGCAAACCAAGTTTTGTTGAGAATTATTGCATCCAAATTCAACAGGGGTAACAATATATGGGTTTTTATGGTAATATCCTTCTGCTTTCCCAATAACGCTGTTTATAAATGAATTTGGGAGTGCTCCCTCCTCTTCTATTTTTTGGAAGACTTTGGTAGGATTTGCATTAGTTCTTCTTTACATGTTTGGTAAAATTCAATAGTGAAGCCATCTCTTGTCTTTTCTTGGGTGGGAGGTTTCTGATTACTGTTTCTATCTCCTTACCCCTCTTTTGTCTTCAATTTTCCTTTTTATAATATCACAAAAAAATTATTAGTATTACTATTTTCCTGCTTTTCTTAGAGATATAATTGACATAATTGTGTAAGTTTAAGATGTACGATGTGTTGGTTTGATACACATATATTACAGAAATGTTACCACCACAGCGTTAGCTAAGAGCTCTATCTTGTCATATAGTTACCACTTACTTAGCTTTGGTGAGAATATTTAAGATCTAGTTTCTTGACGATTTTCAAATATATAATGCAGTATTCACCATAATCATTATGCTTTGCATTAAATCCCCATAACTTGTTAATCTTATAACTGCAAGTTTGTGCCCTCTGATCAAAATGTTCCCATTTCCACCAGTTCTCAGCCTTTGGTAACTGTTATGCTACTGTTGTTTGTCTAAGTTCAGTTTCTTTAGATTCCACATATAAATGGTATCATACAGTAGTCATTGTATCTCTGTGTGTTGGTTATTTGTTCACTCTCATTTGTGATTTTATTTATTCGGGTTCTTTCTCTTTTGGTTTTGGTCAATCTTGCTAGGGGTTTTATCGTATTAATTTTTTTTTTTTCAAAGAACGAGCTCCTGATTTCATTGATCTCTTCTACTGTTGTGTTGTTTTTGTTGTTGTTTCTATATCATTATTTCTGCCCTAGTCTTTATTATTTCTCTTCTCCTGCTGGATTTAGGCTTCATTAGTTGTTGGTTTTCCAGCTCCTGCAGGTGTAAGGTTAGGTTGCATATTTGAGACTTTTCCTGCTTCTTTCGGAAGGCCTGTATTGCTATCTACTTTCCTCTTAGGACTGCATTTGTGTCCCTGTATTTTTTAAATTTCTTCTTTGGTTTTCTGGCCAACCCATTCATTCTTTAGTAGGATGTTCCTCAATCTCCATGTATCTGTGATCTTTCCAATTTTTTTTTTTCTTGTGATTGACTTTAAGTTTCATAGCATTGCGGCCTGTAATCAGGTTCTATCATGTAGAAAGCCAGCGTAGTTGCACGCAAACAGGGGGATGGTTTTTTGGAAGGTTGGTAGAAAGGACAGGGATGCCGGCGAAGAAACACAGTTGAGTGAGATATTAATGTAGATCATTGATGACTCCCTTTTGTAGCCAAATTTTCTTTAGTGCAAATACAAAAGTATCTATGGTTGCAGGAGGGGTGAGAAATAACCAATGGGGCTATCCAGTGTCACCCCATATGTAGCCCCTTTTCGGAGGGAAATTTAGTCTTTCTTGAGAGACTTGAAATTCACCTGCCAAACAATTTCAAAGAGAGGATGGCTGCAATTTAGGAAAATGAAATATGGTCTACTACATGAAACCCAGACATTATTTTAAGTGTAATGATAGAATTACAGTTATGTAATAGGGTTATTTTTTAGCGATATAAACTAAGGCATTATAAGCATTGTGTTATGTGTCACATGGTTTAAACCTATTCCAAAGGGAAAGAAAAAAGGATTACAAATACGACACAATATTAAGTCTAATTATTGGATAATCTACAATTCACTCTAAATGCATCTAAAAGAATTAAAAGAACTAGACTTTTAAACGTTTTTTTATAGTTGTGATAGTGATGGTATGGTTTTGTGGATGTACAGTCCTTTGTTTTAGACAAACATATTGAAGAACTTACAAATATAATATGGTGTTCCAACTTGATTTCAATGTGATGCAGTGCTATTAATCAAACTGGCATGACTCGAAGATTATTGAACCTACCTGATGGGTATTTGGAGCTCATTATACTATTGTTGTTATGATAATTCTTGATAAATGTCCAAAATTTTTTATTTTTTAAATTTTTAAAAAAGATTTTAAGTAGTCTCTACACCCAACATTGGACTCAAGCTCGCAACCCCCAGATCTAGAGTTGCATTCTCTACCAACTGAATCAGCCAGGTGTCCCCCCTGCCAATTTTTTTTTTTAATTGAGTAAAATCATCCATGGGAGATGGGCAGGGTTGGGCCAAGTGGGTGATGGGTATTAAGGAGGACACTTGTTACGATGAGCACTGGGTGTTATATGTAAGTGATGAATCACTAAATTCTATTCCTAAAACCAGTATTACCATATGTGTTAACTAACTAGAATTTAAATAAGATGTAAAAAAAATAAAGTTAAAAAATTACGTTGTTACAAAATTAAAGGTCAGGAACAGGCAAAACTTTAAATCTAGCAAAACTGTAAGAAACGATTTAGTATCTAGAAAGGAGCATCAGAGAATCTTCTAGAAAGATGGCCATGTTGTATTCTGATACTGATTGCATGTGTGTGTTACCTTTATAAGAATTCTTCAAGCTGTACTTTTGTCTTTTGTATTTTTATGTTTTGAGGGATTTTACATCATGTTTCAAGAAGTTTACCTAAAAAGTAATGGATAAGTGTCCTTCCATAAATAAATAGAAAAACAAAATTGATGTACAAAGCTGACTATTGTTCAATCTTAAAAGGAAGAAAATTCTGACAAGTGCTACGGTATGATTCCACTTATATGAATTTAAAGTAGTCAAATTCGTAGAAAGTAGAATAGTGGTTGCCAGGGACTGGAGCAAGGGTAGTTTCAAGACATAATAAAGTTCCAGATAACGGATGGTGGTGATGATTGCCCAACAATGTGAATATATTTAATGCCACTGAGCTGTGCACTTAAACATGGTTAAGATAGTAAATGTATGTTATATATATTTTATCACAATTTTATTAAAAAGAAAAAAAAACAATGAAGTGTCATGGGTTGTTCTGAATGTTTGAAAACTTTCTATAAAGGTAAAGTAAGTTAAAATCTAAAAACAACAACAACAAAACCCTGTGTATTAAACATAACTTCCTATGACATCAAGATACAAAACCAAAAGCACCTGCTTGGAGACGACATAACCTGAACCTGATACAATCTACAAACAAACTCTCTGCAGCAGAGCCATCCTCCCACTTTTCCACTGGCCTGCTAATTCCCTAGTCTCAGTCATTGTCAAGAAGGTTGTGATTTATTCCCTTAAACTAAGGACAGATGTTTCATGGGATCTACAGAGATATAATTGCAACCTGAAATGAGTGTAGTCGGGAGGTCATTGTACCCTTAACTGATCATACTTCTATCCCCACCCCAGACTCAACTTGGGTGTGTTTATTTGCCTATACAAGCCTGATTGCCCTGGGAAGCAAATTAGTGAGGAGGTTGACCTCATTACTGTCAAGTGCATGCTCGGAACAAGAGAACCTGGTTTCAAAGCAAGTTTTGGGCACACCAGTTCCTAACATCTGCTCATGTACAAACTTTTTCACCTGCAAAGAATGTGTAAAAAGTTACAAAGAATGAGTAAAGGAGGAAGTAGCAGAAGTTAGGTCAGAAGGATACATGCAATATAATTATGAGGTTTGGGGGATGGTGGCAAGGATTCTGGTAATTACACCAGTAAGAAGGGAGACTGTGGCAACACTTTGAGCAGAGAAAGGACTCACCTTGACTCTGGTTTCAGAGAAAGGACTCACCTTGACTCTGGTTTCAAAATCCATGAGCAGATCTTAAATCTCTCAACCTGATCAAGCCTCTCCTGCAACCCTAAGCACAGTTATCATGATTTTAATTTTATGTGTCAACTTATATGGGCCACGGGATGCCTAGAGATTTGGTTAACCATGATTTTCACAGGTGTTTGAGAAGGTGTTTCTGGGTGAGCTTACCATTTGAATTTGCAGACTAAAAAGGCGGATTTTCCTTTTTAATATGGGTAGGCCTCATCCAACTTGTCGATGACCTCAATTGAACAAAAACGCTGAGTTTAAAGAATTGTCTCAGTCTATGTTCAGGCTGGGACATGGGTCTTGCCCCGCTTTGGCCTCAGACTCCAACTGGAACAGCTTTCTTGCTTCTCAAGCCTTTGGACTTACACTAAACCATTGGCCATGTGGAGTCTTTTGTTTGCAGATCTGGACTACAGAGCTTGCATTTCTCAGCCTTCACAAGCCTATGTGGAACATGTTAATATATCCCTTCCAAGATGAGTACTAAATAGTTGCGTGTGGTACATCTTTCAACTAAAAAGGACTCATAATGCCTACTGAGTCTGAATTGTAAAGACAACATATTACCCTTTTGGGTGTGTTACTCTGATCTGTTGTTTGCAGAGTGGCCCAAGAAGTTACTAGTTGTTCTGAGAATCCAGAACCGCAGAAAATTCTACAACAGTTCCAGACAGGCCTTCAAAGTGTTCTGCCATGTGGGCCATATAATCTAATGGTGCTTAAATGCTGTTTGTGGCAGCTAGGCATGCTGTTTGGAGCCTCTGGTAGGCCGTGCAGTTGAACTATAGCACAGGCCTTTAGAATTTTTTAGCAAATCCCTGCCATCTTTACTAACCAGCCTTTGGTCTGCTACTGGCCTCAGCAGAGACTAAACCAAATAGGAACTGGACCGTGGACTAACGATGCAACCTCGCCTTCCCATTATGAGCTGGGAGTCATCTGACCCATTAGGCCATCAAGTTGGGCATACACAGCAACACTGCATCATCAAATGGAAGTAGTGTGTATGAGATCAGGCCCAAGGAAGTTGTAAAGGCACAAGGAAATTAGATGAATCGGTGGCCCAAATGCCTGTGATCCCCACTCCTGCTACCCTGCCTTCTATCTCCCAGCCTGCACCGATGGCCTCTGGGCATTCCTAGAAAGACTCGGGCCTCGTTTCAGATGCTCTTGCACTATATGCAGGTACCACCTAAAAGTAGACAGCTGTACCACCACAGCCCCTCTCTGGCATATCCCTGGACAGGGGGTGAAGGAAAATCCTCCAGTGGGCAGAATGTTGAACAGTGCTCAGTGAGGTTTCTGAGTGGTATTTTAAACCACCCAAGTGGTACCAATGGAGAAGACACAGATGTGGATGTGAAAAAAGACTGGTGCCTTCTGCTATGTGGAGAAACTGTGTGCCCTTGCATTACTTGTGGGGATAGCAGTAAGACTCCTGCTGTCAGATTTAACACATAAAACCCGTCAGTCTTGGAAGCGAGCTCTCTCCTCAATGGTAGGAGGCCTGAAGACTTTTGAGGAAGAGAACAAGGAGACCTATGGTAAAGGGAGGTGGGGTGGAGCAAGAAAGAGTTTTTGTTTTGTGGATGTGCTCTGCCAAATAATTTCATTAGTAAGTGTATAATGTGTCTTAAGGCACTGGCATCACAGTCCAGGAGCGCTTTGTGAAGTTCCCCTTACAGAACCATTTTGTAGACGGTCTCAATGCATCAAGTGTGGTGGGATGGCACCAGGTTCTAATACAAAAAAAAAAAAGAAGTTTAGAGTAGCTAAAGTACACTCTCAAATAGTAAAAGCATATGTATGTACAACACATACCATACGCCAAGAAGTAACCACCTTATAGACATTAAATGCCCTTATCCCTCGTAACCCTTTATTCCTTTATCAGGCACAAAACAGTTAAGAAATGTATAATGCATAACATACATTGGCAAGTCTTAGTATTCAGACCCACAGTTTGGGTCCAGGATGTCTACTACATCTCAAAATCAGTATGGCAGGTAGCTGGACGTAGCAAAGATAGGATTAGAAACTGAGTGAAATTTAAGACATAGGGCAAAGGCGGACCTGCTCTGTAGCCTTCAATTGCCCCTATTTCTTTTTTGAAGAGGGAGGACAGAAGGAAAAGGTAGTAAACCTCACATTTATGAGATCAGCTGCATTTAATATTCTCAGTCTCATAACATTACATCTGGGGCCAATTTCAGGTTTCTGGGATGGGGATGAACCCTTTGAATTTCTACCTGAACAAAGGTATAGGTAGCCCATCATTTACCAGAGGAAAGAGGGCATGGGCCACTGCCAAAACCAGGACATGCCACAACTGTATTAATAAGTCTGTTTATTAACAATTCCAATTTTAAACAGTAGAAAGCAACCACAAAAAAAGTTCTCTAAAGGATGTAAAGCTTAGTGCCTGGCTAGGCACATGTTTTGCCACAACTAGAAGGGATCCAAAAGTAAATCGTTTGGGGACGGGGGAGTCAGCGGATGGTGTATCGTACATAGGGAACTTCGACATCCTCGCCAGTCTCATCATTGCAGCATAGCTCAAGCACCAGTGCCCGCACATGGTGGTCCAGCTTTCGCTGTGACACACGGCTCACAATTTCTGTCACCCTGAGAAGAGAGATGAGGGTCAGGGATGTAGAAAGCAAGAGAGGAGAGACATATGGGGGTGAAGAAGGTAGGGAAAACCATGAACATAAGTGGTCAGGGTTCCCACCCCACATAGGGCCTTCCTTTCCCTGCCCAGTGGCCAACTCACGGCTGATCCAACCGTTCCCTGAGTTTGGTAGCTGGCATGAAAAAGGAGTACAGCATGGATACACCTTGGGACAGCATGGTAATCTCTAATTTGTGCTCTGTCTGGAGAGGGTGGGAACGAGGACAGACAACAGTGTCATAGAAAAGGGGAGTAGGAATCACCTGCACAACCACCATCTCTAAGTGGAGTGAGTGTATAAAAGGCTCACCTTAAAATAGTTAAGGAACTGTTTGAGAGTCATCTCTTCACCATTAGGCTGTAGCCCCTGTACCTCAAAGCGATCCCACAATGTCCACTCTTGGTTACAGTACTGTAGGACCAAACACAGGGGAGTGGAATATGGGCTAACGCAGATGATCCTAGCCCAACCACCTGACCTGACCTTTTAAGACATATCAATCACAACGTTTTTTCTTCCCTATCCCTCCCACGGCCTTCTATCATTGTGTGCAAGCAACTGATGTTCTTATATTGACCAATGGTCTTCACAGTAAGGAGATCCCAGTATCTCCTTCACTCACCTTCCACTTCCTTTACCTTTCCATTTAATATCGTCTAACTATACCGGCCTTCTCATTACTTCTGAAATATGCCCAGCCACATTCCAACTTTGCAAAATTCAAAAAACCATTTAACGAATGGACAAACAGTATATGAAAGGTACAGGTACCCAAACATACAAAGCCTCACCTGCTATGAGGCCATTCTGCAAATATACAGACTCACACACACCCTACCCACCACATACACACAGCCTCACTCACTCACTGATGGGCAAAACCAAAGGTTTCCATATAAGCAGACCCCCACCTGGTGACGGGGTGGGGCAAGAGGTTCAGAGAAGCTGAAGAAGGGCAGGGCCAAGTTCATAAAGCTGTTCTTATAAGATTCAAGCTGCCGGTGTCCCTGCACCACTTTGTATAGCTCCAGACACACGAGGCCAACTATAGCTGCTGTCGTTGTGGCAATAGCAGGGATGATCTTCCCTGCAATCATCTTGCTCTGTGAGACAGAAGATGACCAGCAGAGGTAGTCACTAGAGGGGTTCAGGCTCTACAGAAGAGGACAAATGTGGGAGAGGCACCCTTGGAAAGGGTGAAAGCTTGGCTCTAGACTATCATTACCTTATGCCGATCTGCAGGGGGAATGTTATAGTTTTCTGCTCGGAGGTTGGATGCAGCCACAATGAAATCCATATGAAAGTTGGTATTATCATCCTATTTTGAGTGGGAAGGGAGGACGGACATGAAAGAGGGAGTTACAGGAAAACCATGTTTCTTGGCTACTAAGGATTCAACTGTATTGCACCTCAATTAGTTTCCAGACCAGCCAAAGAATCTAGCAGGCCTATAATTCCCACAAAAGCCTATGATGGCTCAGTCCACGCTGCTACCCTGTTGAGGACCCCACCCCTCCCCAGCACCTTCTCAAAGTTGATAGGGTACATCTTGAACCCAGGGAGCTTCTCTGGGCTGGGAAGCATGGCTTTGAGCTCCTGTATGCAACTATCATCTGTAGGAAAGGAGAGACATGTTAGTCCTTTTAAGTCCAGGCCAGGGTCTGAGGAGAAAGCAGCAGACTAGAATGGGGCAGAGATTTCAGACAAAGGATTTGAATAGGATAGACGCTGTGGGAAAGAGTTGGGGGAGCAGGGAAAGGTCGAGCAAAAAACACCCCACACAAGAAAGAAAGAGGTAGACAGGCGTAGGGCCATGAAGAGAGATATAAATGCAGATGTTAAGGAACAAAGATAATAACATTAAGAAAGGATGCAGATAGTAGCACTATTCAGAACAGGTAAGAGATGGACGCAGTCCAAGTGCCACTCATGGATGAATGGCTAAAGAAGAAGTGGTGTGTGCACAGAATGGGATATTGCTCAGCCGTCAAAAAAATGAAATCTTGCCATGTGCAAGATGGATGGAGCCAGAGTGTATTATGGTTAGAGACAGAAAGACAACTACTTCATGATTCCACTTACATGAGATTTATGAGTCCAACTTCATAGACACAGAAAATAGAATGGTGGTTGCCAGGGCCTGGGCAGAAAACTGGGGAGTTATTTTAGTGCGGACAGAATTTCAGATTTGAAAGGTGAGAAAGTCCTGGAGATGTTTCAGAGCAACTGGTATATTTAACAGTACTGAACAGAACACTTAAAAATGGTTAACACTCGGGGCGCCTGGGTGGCTCAGTCGGTTAAGCGACTGCCTTCGGTCCTGGGATCAAGACCCACATCAGGCTCCCTGATCAGTGGGGAGCCTGTTTCTCCCTCTACCTTGTCTGCCACTGCCCCTTCTTGTGTGTGTGTGTGTGTATGTGTGTGTGCACTCTCTCTGTCAAATAAATAAATAAAATCTTTAAAGAAAAAGTGGTTAACACTGTAAATCTCAGGTGTTTCTACCATAATTTAAAACAATGTAGATTACGAAACAGAGATAGGAGATTTTAAAGAATGACACAGAGGGAAACAGATGTGGAGGGAGACAGAGACGGAAACAGGACAGAAAGGGAGGGGAAGAAGATACAAGAAGGAGAAGTAGGGAAAAATAGGAAGAGGAGAGACATGTGAATCAGATAAAAACAAAATTCGAAGATGGAAAAGAAGAATGGCAGAGATAAAGAGTATGTATGGAAAATGAGCTAGAGGAAAATACGTGCAGGGTTGACAACTGAAGAGATACACACAAAGAAATATACAGAAAAGAACAGGAGAGATGAGGTATTTGGGAAAGAGCAGGATGGTGACAGATATACAGAGGAAAAAATGGAAAGATATATACAGAAAACATACAATATAGAAAGGGACTTACAGAGCATGAGACATGATAAGAGAGAGAGGAGGAGACTGAATGAAGAAAATGGTGAGATGAGGAGGAAGATCTTCAGAGGAGATGAAGACAGACACGGACGTCAACACTAGGATGAAAACACATACAGATGGAAGTTGGGGATATGGATGGGGATATTGGGAAGGAGATGACCCAGGGAAGACATCAAGGCACACTACTCGCCAAGAGTCTGAAAAACAGAACAAGAAGAAAATGGAGGAAAGGAGAACAAAAAAGGCAAACACACAGATAGAAGATGTAAAATTAATCCTCCTGAGAGCCAGAATGGGAAAAAGAAAAAGGAGAAACACATGAAAGAATTTACCTCAACCACCCATCTTTATTTTACACTGGAGGAAACAAAGGCCAAAGGCAGCATGGGTAAAACTCAGGCTTGGAAACTCAGAGCAGAAAAACTAGAACATCTAGTGAAGAAACCTGGACAGGAGGTAAGTGGAATGGTGCTCTGGGCCAGATGGATTAAGAACCCTCACCAACAGAGGCACTGGAGTTCTGAAGCTCCTGGTCAGAGACATGAATCTTGACATCAGACCTGGGGGTGAATTCAGGGATGTGCACAGACTGTAGAAGTATGGCCACAGCAGCTCGGTCCTGAGACCCCATCAGCCCATAGGTCTGGGCAAAGAGGTTGGCAGCAGCCATCACATAATCCAGATGTAGGGGCTAGAAGGCAAGATATGGACTGGTAAGCACATCAGTCCTCACCCTGGAACCTCAGACTTTTTCCCAGCCACCCACTTTCCACCCGATCCCAGGATACCCTAGGGTGAGACTTACATTGTTGACATCAAAGATGAGTGGGTGTGGACAGCGTTTGGGCCCAGACCAGAATAGGGCTCCAGAGCTTGTAAGCTAAGACGATAGAAAGGGTTTGGGGAAGAGAGCCTGAGAGGAGACAATCCAGACCCCTCATCTCCGACCTGGAAGTCCCAACTCACTATCCCTGGGCAATCACTTTGTGATACACATAGAACTATTTATCAGCATTTTATGAATTACCAGGCATATGCCAACTTAAAGAACTTAATAAATACAAATTAACCCTCAAAAAACTCAAAAGAACTAGGTCATTCTTATTCACAGATGGAGATACTAAGGTGCAGACAGAAAACACATGCCTTGCCCCAAGGTCAAATGAAGTTGGAATGTGAACCACTTGTATTTTTTTCTTTTTTTAAAGATTTATTTATTTATTTTATGGGGGAGGGGTAGGGGAGAGGGAGAAACAGTCTTTTTTTTTTTTTTTTAAAGATTTTATTTGAGTGAGAGAGAGCGCACAAGCAGGGGGAGTGGCAGTATTGGGGTAGCGGGAGAAGCAGACTCCCCACAGAGCAAGGAGCGTGATATGGAACTTGATCCCAGGACCCTGAGATCATGACCTGAGCTGCAGGCAAACGCTTCACTGACTGAGCCACCCAGGTGCCCCAAAGCACTGGCCCAATCATTTTATGAGATCTCATAAAATGGTCTTGGTGTGCCTGCCATAGCTGAATTAGCTGTGTCAAGAGCCCTCAGCACACTCCCTGTTTCCAGAAAATGCATTCTGCCAAGTGAACTCAGCAAGTATGTAATACCTGGTCAGGTGGAAAGTTGTGCAAAAGCTGGCGAATGTTGTTGGAGTACTGAGTGTGCCAGTGGTGGTAAGCCCAGGTCACACAGTCAGCCCAGGTGTGTGGCCGCTGTAGCACCAGGCTACGCTGCACAGCCTCCAGCATCTCCAGGGGTTGGGTACCTGCCAGGCACAGTGTCCGTTCCACAAAATTGGAGTCTCTAATAGGAATCAGAGCGAAAATGGGCAACATTACACAGAGGAGAGCTGGTTCCCAGGAGTGGGCCTACTTGCATGAAGAGCTGGTTCTGACTGTCCAATGGCATGAGGCCCAAGCATTCATTGATTTATTCAAAACATGTGACTGGTCCTGAGCCATACAGTGTTACAGTATGGTTGGTTGGCATGTACGCAGGGGACAAGTGAGAGAACATTTGGCAGGATTACTCACGTGAGATACTGGTTGACATTTTCTGCTGGCTGCTTGAAGAGACCTTCAAACTCATCCCGAGCCCACTGCAGACAAAGCAAAGAGACTACATGGGGTTGAAAGACAAAATGGGTTTCTGTAGGCACTAGAAAGACCATCAGTGAATGAAGCAATTAGGAACTAACATGGCTACTACAAGAGAAAAGAGGAAGAAAGTCCCTCAAAAGTGGCCCCTGAAACTTCTCACGCCCTACCAACCCCAAGGCCAGCTCTGCCGCAGTGTTGTGGCATACAAGGTAACACCTTTATCTCTGTATCCTTATTCTGAAAACATATTCTGTAAAAGAAGTATCTATAACTCATGGGTTGATATGTTGAAATGATCATACATGTACATATGTAAACGTTATCTAAAATGGTGCCATGTACTTATTAAATGGTAAATACTTTAGAAACCCTTGAGAGAGATACTTCTCTCATCCCATTTTATAGATAAGGAATCTGAGACGGGAAGAGATTAAGTCCAAGAGTCACATACTGAATTTATTTTAAGAGACGTTTTATAGTCTTCCTGCATGTGTGGCCCCACAATAGTGATTATCTAATAAAAGTTACAGGTATGGACACAAACACATACATATATGTTTATAAACACAGATTTGTGTACATGTACACACATATGCAGACATGCGCACACATGGTGGGATGGAGACACATACACACTATAGTGAATATATCAGTTAAAACACATCCATTTGGTAACTTAGGTTGCACACGAGTAGATCAAACTGTGTTCCGTTTCTCGTCATTTTTCTTCCTACCCCCCCCACTCCTACACATGGTTTTTAAGGACTTTTAAGACTCATTTGCACAATACAGTGTTCATTTTTCAGTTCAAAGAACACTGGAATTAGGGTTACGTTCTGGGTATTGGTTAAATGGATATGTTTACTCTGTCCATTTAGAGGATATATACACCGTTGTGTATGTACGTTATACAAACAGAATTATCCTGACACGCCAACTGTTAAACATTTTTGGTTTAACAGTTAGGGAAATCCCAATACGGACTAAATGTTAGAAGTAATTAAATAACTAGCTGAGATATTAAGGAATTGATTTTTTTAGCAACAATATAATATCCTCTTTACCTAAGATCACACCTTATTTCTCAGATATAAATTACATAGAATACATTACATATTATAGGAATACCCATCTCTGTGCTTGCAAATTAAAAATTTTTAAGTTAAAAGGAATGAATCATTTAGTAAAGCCTAGACTGCAAGGTGTAAAGTAAGGGAAAGAGATTTGAAGAAAAGGCACAGGCCACACTGACATTTACATCACCTGAATGACAAGTTTGGTGGCTGAGAGGCTGCTTAAGTGCCGTCTCTTCCACCTCTCCCTCCCTCCAAAAGTAATCACCTGCAATGTGTGTTCGATGGCATTGGGGAAGTTCTTCAGTGTGCAGATGGGGATGGACTTCTCAGGAGGGTCCTGGCTGGAGCTGTAGGACTCTGTCAGGAAGGGGATAACCACCTGCACATTGCCCTTGGTGCCCAGCGTGCCTGACTCCAGCAGTGGTTTACGGTAGTACACGCAGCGGCGGTCCATGTACATGCCTGTGGGAAGATGATAGGTGGTGATAACATTAGGGTAGGGGATATTCCCCAAACAGACACGTATTACCCTGCCCTCATCCTCGCCCGCCTCCAAACTCACGAGTATCCACATTGTCCAGGGCATTGGCAACACCATCGAGGTTCTGGAAGAAGCTGTCGTCATAGATATGCTCTGTGTCAGGGCCAACACGATTCTGATGGCTCATTACCCGGATGTACGGATTTATGTGGCGCACAGCTGCAGCAGCTGTGTCAGATTTCAACTTCTGGGTAGGGATGGAGGAGGAGCTGTCATTCATATGTTCACCTAATAAACATTTACAGAGTTGTTCTGACAACTGATTTATCTAATGATGGGGGCAAGATCTACGCTCTGAGTTCAGCAGGCTCCCTGGTTTAGCAGTAGTCTGTGACAAATGTCACATGGCTGAGGCTGTGACAAATGGGCCAGGGGGTGAGCAGAAAAGGAACAATAAGACAGGTAGGAGACAACAGATCAGGTATCTGCAAAATTCATTGCTTTTTATACTTAACAGCGTCCAGAGTTGGGATGCCATTACCCAAATAAACCCAAGGTTTTGTACAAATACAAACAGTATCTTCTGAAAGCCCAAGTAAGTCAGCTCACATCCCTCTTTTGCTCCACTAGCTCCCACTTTCACTTAGGGTATGAGTTGGGCTACATTACTTCTACAACCACATCTCCTACCACCATCCCCTCTGAACGGCCGCTCTGTTCCTTAAACATTACAATGAGCTATATTCTAACATCACGGTTTTGCTCAGACTGTTATCTTTACCTGGATTACATTCTCCTCTATCATCCAAGAGTGATTACATCACTCTTTCCTGGATTACATTCTCCTCTATCATCCAAGTCCTGAGGAAATGCTGCTCTTCCACTGAGGGCTTCTTTTACCACAGTGCAAACCACTCTCCATGACACTTCCCTCTCATCCTTGTTTCTCATTTTTCACCGTACTTTGCAACTTCCTAACATCAGCCATACACTTCACTATGGTATTTACTCTTTATTGCAACCATCCTCAAATATAAGCGTCTTCAAAAGAGCTTTTACTAGGTGGGGCTACCGCTACCAATATTTCCTGTATTAGAAATATAAGCTGGCAAAATTTTACATTATTATTAGTTGATCTGAAAATGGAATGATTCCACTACGTAGTACAAATATGAACAGTATGAAAAAAGCAAATTGCATGTACATTTTTGCAAATGTTTTAAGTTATGGAATCTCTTAGAAGGCAGCTGGATTCTAACCTCTACCACATTCAATCTGTTAAATGTACATAGAAGAATATGCAATTTCACACAATATTTTAATAGCATTTTCAGATAATTGTTGGTATTAAAAAAAAATCAAAACCTGAGAAGTGATAGTGTTTTAAAGTGTGGCTGCAAGGTAAAATCTTCAATCTATACCAATATCTACTGGTTTGTTTTGCATTTCAATGGATCTTCAGGTACTGCCCTATTTTGTACCATCCTGCATTTGGTCATTTGGAAAAAAGCAATGTTACTGAGTTACGGAAGCCTTCCTAGAGTAGCATGGAAATTTTCACCTAACAAAATAAGACAAATAATGTCTTAGTGGTCTTAAAACAATTATGGTCTTGGGAACTTGAGGAAAAGTGCTGTGGATCTCCAGACTTTTCTCACTAGACAAGGGCAGGAAGCTCTCCTTTGTTACTATGTAATGCATTCCAAATATCTAGGGCAGGGCAGAGTAGTAGGATGATAAAATGAAAACAAAAGTCTCTGAGTGGCAAAAATAACACAGAAGACTTCTCAGACTGACCCTTCCACATACCTAGCTTCCATAGTCCTACCAAAGATTGAAAGAGGAAAAAAAGAAAAGAAAAAGTGGGGGTAGGTATAAAATGATGAATTAAATGAAAAGACATGGTAAGTATTCCAATATCTGCTAAAAGACTGAACGGTAGAGAATAAGAAAGGAGGGGAAAGCAGAAAGAAAGACAGAGGCAAAAAGACCGAAGCTATTAAGATTAATGACAAGAAAGACAGGAGGAAAGAGAGAGAAGCAGCTCACCCACTTACCATGTCCACCTACTCACCGTGACATCCCAGGGCCGGAACAAAAACTGTCGGTTGAGATTGGACTTCTCAATGGTGTCCATGTCAGTAACAGTGACTGCTCCATCCTCCCCACAGCCTAGACCAATCATGGCAAAGTTCTTGAGGAGTTCACAGCCAATGGCCCCTGCACCCACCTGAGAGGTTGCCAAGAAGAGAGACACAGACGGGTTAGGGTGCACGAGCAAAGCAAAGAAACCTATTAGTCGTCACTCCCCCTGAAGATAGTGAGAGAGGGTAAGAGGGTCTAGTACTACATATTCAAATCCTAGAGGCATAAATACCCACTGTCATCAAAGGAAGGAGGCACCAGAGGGGGGACTACAGGCATATATCAGGCTTTCTTGTGGTATAAAGAAAATGGAGAAAGGGAGGAGATGACAATTACCCTCCCTTGAGGGGCAGGAGACTCCAGCAAAGACTGGCCGGAAGCAAGTAAAGATGATGCAGCTGGTGCCCAATGGGATCACTCACCAAGAAGTACTTTTGCTTGCCCAGCTTCTCTTGCAGGTCTGAGCCAAATACAGCCACCTGCCCATCATAACGGTTCTGGCACTGAGTCATGTGAAGGGAGGAGGATGAGAGAAGAGCTGTCTTGCAGAGACCCATAATAATACCTTCCCCGTGGGGCCCCCTCACATACCGGGAGACACTTGTCCTCTGTGAGGGCCTGTTTGTCCTCGGGGAGACACTCAAGGGCATCAAAGTACAGCCACTGCATAACAGGCATAAACTTCCCAGAGCAGGCCTGGGGAGATGGTAAGAAATGGGAGGTCATAGGTGCTTAATGGGAATCCGACCCAGATGGAAAGCCAGGGATGGAATCAGGAAGGCACCTGGCCTGTCTTCAACTCTGCCCTTCTTTACCCACACTGACCTTCATAACTTCCTGAGCAGCCAAGCCCCCAATAAAGGCGTTTATGGGTGCCAGATCCCCAGCAGCCACATATGACAGCTTTCGAATGAGGTCCTCATCCAGGATGTCCTGCTGCACTGCTGGCAGGGCTCGGGCATTCACAGCCTGTGCTAAGGTCACCAGTTCTGTTGCATCCTCCTGGAAGGGCAAACAGAACCAAGAGAGGACCAGTCAGGCCAACTGTGGGGAGAGAGACAGGGAGAGACTAGATGGGAGAACAGGTGAGCTTTGGGCCAAAAATGCTGGCTGGCTTGCCCACTCATCTACCTCATTGTGGGGCCGAGGGGCCCGGCCATGCTGAGCACAGAAGTGGTGCAGGGCCTGGAAGCCAATGTGCAGCTGACCAGGGCGAGAATACTTGGCAAAATCCGTTATCACAAAGTCTGGCTCTGCCAGTGAGGCTGGCAAGGATTTCTGTGGAAAGTGGGATATCAGCACCAGAGAAGTGAAAATCCTAGAGGTGTAGAACCCTATAGCCCACCCCCACACATACTTACAAAGCTGATCTTCTTAGGTACTTTAACCTGACTGACAATACCTCCCCGGATATACTCAGAGAAGCTAGAAGTGTCACAGATACTAAAGGTATAGGGACCTAGGGAAGGAAAAGAATGGAGTATCTGTTACTTCAACCACCAATCCTCCTGTCCCACCACAGAGAATCAATAGCACCACCAAAACAAGAATGAAAAATCCATCCTAACCCGGCTCTACACTAAAACAAACTATTCAAAATACAACACGGAGGGAAAACAAACAAACAGACCCAAAATAAGTCAAGTAGCTTAATATGCATCTGATTGGAGTTTTGGAAAGAGATAAGGGGGAGGGAGGAAGTAAGAGAGTAACATTTTGAAAAAAATTATGGCCAATAATTTTCCAAACCTGATACAACTATAAACCCACAAATAATGTAGTTCAATAAACCTAAACAAAAGAAACATGGAGAAAACTACACTACGGTGCATTGTCATGGTCACCCTGTTTATAATTGGTGGTAGAGAAAATAAGCACATTACATACAGGCAAACAAACAAGGAAAAGAATGAAATCACACTTGTGGAAAATAATGGAAGCAAGAAAATACAGCAACATCTTTTAAGCAATAGAAGAGAAAAAACTGTCAATCTAGAATTCTAAAGTCCACAAAAATGTCTTTCAAAAACACAGGCAAAATAGAGATAACTTAAATCATTAAAAAACTAAAAGAATTACCACCAGCAAACCCCATGAGTACAACAAATGGTAAAGGACATCCCTCAGGTAGAAAGAAAACTATACTAGATGTAAAACTGGATAAACAGAAAACAAAAAAATGGTGGCATATGGGTAAAAAAGAATTTATTCTCTTAATTATTTCAAATCTCTTTAAAACAATAACTTTTAAACCCAAGCCAACATATTGAGAAATATGTGACAGACATAAAATATAAATGGGGAACCAGGAATTGGGAATATTCTGTTGTGAGGCTATTTTTTTATACATGAGGTGATAAAGTGTTACTTAGAGACTATATACTAAATACACATCAAGTTCTGTACTATAAATTCCAATGCAAACAAACAAAAAGAGACATAGCCAACAGACTACACAGGAAATAAAACCAAACACTAGTGGCATAAACTTCTGCCTCTATAGTTCAGTTCATGTCTATTTGGAAAGGTCCCATGGACACATCTCTCCTAAGTCTTAGCTCAGGTTTCGAAAGGCATCTCCTCTTGGCTTTTGGTCTAATTCATATTACAGTTATGTGTCACATTTTTGCCTCTGGAACAGCCTACAGCTCTCCCTTTGGTCCAGGCAATCATTTCTTGTCCCCAGCCTTAACATACCCAGGACTTTGATCTCTATGGGGTAGGTGCCGTTGAGTTCATGCATGCCTTGGACTTCTGTGAAGGAGACAAAGTCGCCGCTCTCAAATCCATGCCGGGCCTCATCCAGGCAGGTGACAACACCAGGGCTATCCTAGTTGGAAGAGAAGTAAGCCTCAAAGGTAGGCTCAGGCTATCATGAGGAGACAGGGAGAATTACTGCTGCCCACCTGCCTGCCAGAACCCTTGGGGCTGATCTCCTTACCTTTGTAACCATAGATACCATAGCACTGAGCGGCTGCTCCCCATTGGAATCTGTAAGGATCATTTCCTCTCCAAAGTCACAAAACAACTGCCTGTAGGAGACAACAGGACTAGAGCCTAACACCCATGCATGCAGGTACTCTATGTGTCCTTCAAGATGCAGTGAATAACTGCTAAGCAAACTCAGCCCCTTACTGCTGGCAATCAGATGGCAGTCATGCCAAATGGGGAAAGCTAAATGTACAGAATCAAAACTTAGGCTTGGGTTGGCTGGAAACAGAATGAATTCAGTGGGAGCAAAAGGATCTTGCCTGGGCCTGGCAAGTGCTTGGGAGAAAGTGAGAGGCAGGCACTCACCCAAATAGGCCTCGTGTGTCTGCCACGACCAGCTTGATTCCACGGCTATGACAGAACTCACCCACCTGCAGCTGGTCCTCCAAGGGAGTATTGGTGAGGACCACCACCTATACAGAGAAGGAGGCTCACATACAAAGGCTTAGCAGTGGGATGCAGGAGAGTTAAGAAAATAAAAGAGAAATGCTGACTGGGGTCGGTGAAGTGTCAAGACAGTCCAGCATTGGTGAGGCATCAGGATTTAAATTTTGCTGGCTCAGTCTTCTTCTATTTATAAAGTATCTGTGTGTGTCACGCTCAGTGAGAGCAAAGTCACTGGAGAAAAACAGGAATCCCCAGACTCAGATAAGAAAGGTAAAGAGAGTACTGAAAAGACCAACAAACTCTTTAATTTGACAAACACCTAATCCTGCCTTCCTACCACCTAACGGTATCTGGGGAGACAAAAATGAACATACTCTGTTCCCAGCGTCTGAGTTTATGCCCCATATTACACCCTCACTTGCTTCAATTCAGAAATAAGTTAAATATCTGCCCAGATCAGATCTGTGGGGATCTGTGCCTGTTGTTCCCTAGTTCTATAGCAGGAAATCCAGTACGCCTCTCCTCTGGGAAACCCTACAGAACCATATCAGTCCCTCTTCCCAGTGTAGTTACTTAACAAACATGTATTTGGAACTTACATTTTGCCAAATGCTATTCTAAGTATTTAACCATCATAAAAACTCTGAAGTCATTATTGCTATTATTCCTATTCTACAGAGAGAAAAATAAAGGCAGATGAAACTAAGTTACTTGTTCACTGTCAGGCAACTCTAAGAGCAAGGTACCCACATACCAAGGTAGTTTGGCTTCAGCGTTCAGTGTTCACAAACACTGCATCACAATATTTGGCCATTTCTTCCCTCCTGAAAAGGTGTGAGATCTCCCTAGGGCAGGTCCAGGATCTAATTCCTGCCTATATCCCTGAGCCTCCCCACACAAAACCTAAACACTGGGATGGCCTATTAAATAAATCCTGAACAGATCAACCAGAAACAGAATCTGAGAAAATTAGGCAAGAGGCAGGATATAGCAGGGTACCTGGAAACCACAAAGGAAGTCCTCAACGAGGGCCCCAGTATAGGTGCTGACAGGCACATAGCTGTTGAGCTCAGCAAGGTGGGGCTGTGATACCTCAGCCCGGTTTTTACCGATGTCCTCTTCCCGAAGGTAGAACTACAAGAGGGTATAGGAAGAGAAGTTAATGCAAAGCCCAAGGGGGTTGGTACATGGGCAAAAGTAGTAAAGGAGCCAGGAAGAGGGAGGTACCTGGGAGGAGAGGTCAGCCCACTGGGCAGTGCCCTGGTCATGCAAGGTGACAGCTTTGACCCCACCAAGGATGATATTCTTGGCAATTTCCACCCCGAGGCCCCGGAGGCCTGACACCAGTACACTGGATGTCTGGAGATGCTTCATTGCCTCATGGCCAAGCACATACCTGCCAGGTTGGGGGAGATTCTGGGTCAGGACTTGACCCAACCAATACTATCCTGTCTGTGCCCCCTCCCACTCCACATCCCCATACTTAGTCACACTTACAGCTGCCGGGAGTAAAGACCCTCATCTATGTCTGTTCCACTGTCTTTTTTTGGCATTCCCTAGGAATGGAGGCAGCAGTTAGTAGGAATGGAGCTTAAACAGTCAAGAGACTGCTACTCTGTTACCAACCACCCTGCACCCCACCCATGAGTCTGTAAGGAGAAGATACTCACGTTGGTTGGTCCCGAAGGCACTTTAAACATTACCGAATAGGCAGAGGAGCAGTCAGAACTTGGTTTTGGATCAGGCCCAGGCACACAGCGTTTCTTGGATAGTGGCGAGCTGGACATCTGAAAGAAAAGAGCTAGAGGTGAGCCAGATGTGGGAAGCTTTTCTTGTTAGTGGCAACTTTGGGGGAGAGAAGGCATTAAATACTAGCAGCCCTTTTTACAGTAAAGACATGACAGGTATTGGGGCTGTTGTGAGGAAGTGAAAAGATAAGGCTAAGCTCAGACCATTCAGGCCTAAAAGAATGATTGAGGAAAGACTAGCTAGAATCTGAAGTTCTCTGGTTTCTCTTACCAGTCAGTAAACTTAAGCCTACAGAGAATCAGCACATGCTGGGAAAGTGATCTACTCTGTTGGGAATCTGATGAGGAAGGGGATATCTGATAATGGTAAGCGATCCTGCGGCAGAAAGCAGAAGGTGAGGGCTCCTGAGAGAACATCTGAAAGGCTCTCGGGGCAGACTACTATGCATGATGTGGCGTCAAGGGATAGTCACTGAAGCTAGGACAGCTGCTGACTTTTGAATGCACAGACCTGGCTAGGATGAGGCTGGGAAGATAAATATCTGACAGAGGTAGTTAGGACCCAAATCTATAAGGGCAGACACTGTGGGAGTGAGGGTGGCACTAGGAGAATCCTCTGATGGACAGCTTTGCCCCAACAATTCCTGTCTGATGTCTGTCTCTGAGGACGCTCCAGGGAAGATAGTCAGGATTATGTGGAAAGAATGCTGGGGCCATAAAAAAATGGGAGATTCTTCAAAAGTAGATTCTGAGGGCTTGTCACTGAAGGACAACGTTGGATCCAAAGGAGTTTCTGATGGAAGATGCTAAGATCTTGAGGAGTTAGGGGAAATGGGCCATTGAGTACAAATGCTGCGTGTAGAAGGTGATGTAGAAAGGAAGACATCTTTAGCAGTGGGTAGTAAACTCAAATGTTAATGGCATATGTTCACTAGGTATGTTCAAATTGCTGACTTTGGACGCTAGATCTGTAAAGGAATGAGATTTGTGTCTAGGTATGTTTAGCCTGAAACTATAAAAGCTGGTACCAGGCCCTGGAAACCCTAGCTCAGATTTCTGAAAACAAATGTTGGGGGCGCCTGGGTGGCGCAGTCACTAAGCGTCTGCCTTGGGCTCAGGGCGTGATCCCGGCGTTTTGGGATCGAGCCCCACATCCGGCTCCCTGCTCCACTAGGAGCCTGCTTCTTCCTCTCCCACTCCCCCTGCTTGTGTTCCCTCTCTCTACGGCTGTCTGTCAAATAAATAAATACAATCTTAAAAAAACAAAACAAAACACCCAAATGTTGGCCCCGCCCCAGGATCAACCCATCCGCTACCGCGACAGCAGCCCAGCTCAGGCCCTTCCAAAGTCTCCCGAAAAACCTGCCCGGGAGGAGGCGCCTCCAAAGACCATTTGTTACCAATGCCGCTTCCACTGGTCGCCCCGCCGCCAGCTCCTCACGCAGCCGCAGCCGTGCCCACCCGCCGCCCTTCTTTTACTCCACCTCCCCGGCGGACTGGCTAGCGGAGAGCTGCACCGCCGCAACCTTCCCCCTGTCCTGGCAGTCCCTCCCACGAACGACGCCTCCTTTACCTCAACCGCCGAAACAAGATGGCGGCAGCTGAGCCGGAGGCTCAAAGGAGTCGTTTGGTCCTGCTCGCGTCGCGCTTGATAGTGAATCACGTTATGACGTCGGCAGCCCTTGTGTGACTCATTACGCAGGCTGCCGGTAGGAGGAGCACAAGTCCATCTGGTGGCTGCATCCAGTAAAATGGGTATAAATCAGTACACAGAAAATTCCGGCCCTGAAAAACTCAGGGACAATAGCAAAGTCCACATAGACCTCACGCGTCTTGCTCAAGAATTATGCATGACAGTGTATAATAAGAATTCAGGGGAAGTCCTTGCTGCAAAACACTTGCAAAACAGCCAGGCGAAACTGAAGAGGTAATGAAGTTTCCCACATGGCTCATAGGTTTTGAAGAGCCGTGAAATTTAAGACCTTATTATTTCAAATCTGCTGCTAGGACTAGCCGATTTCCACTCCACCTCTTCAACTGCACACTTGACTACAGACCAGTGTCTCGGTTTCCCCTTCTATACAACTGTGATAACAGCATCCATCACTTTAGCTCAATATAAGTCATGAAATTTGAAATATAACATGTGTGAAAATATGATAAAATGAAAAATACGGTGTTAAAGTTGACAACATTGTCTTATATATAGTAAACATGAAATGTTACTTTCATATTTTTATTCATGTAAAACTCATTTTTTATGTTAACATAAAATTATTTATGGTGAGGATATACTCAGTCATCTCAGAAACCTTCAGTTTGGGGCATTATGTCAATACAAGGCCTTGAAACATACTTCTGAGGGATGCTGGAAAGCAAAGTGATCAACGTTATCAATGTCCATTTAGTAAGAAACACAGATACCAGATCACCAAAGGCACCATGATGTAACAAAATTCAAGGCACCCGATAAGCACTCAATGCACTTCTGATGAATATTAATAAATATCATATTAACTGAATGCTAATAGATGATCAACTCTGTATCTATAACATTTCCATTAACAACTCAGGAAAACATTTGGTAAAATTAACCCTAAAACCATCTGGCCCCAGGCTTTTTCCTGTGGAAATTTTGATTAATAAGGCAATCTCTTTAACTGTTATAGGTCTATGCAAATTTTCTACTTAAAAAAAGATCGGTAGGGGAAGAAAGGGATAAAGAAAGGGGGGTAATCAGAAGGGGGAATGAAACATGAGAGACTATGGACTATGAGAAACAAACCGAGGGCCTCAGAGGGGAGGGGGGTGGGGGAATGGGATAGACCGGTGATGGGTAGTAAGGAGGGCACGTATGGCATGGTGCACTGGGTGTTATACGCAAATAATGAATCATCAAACTTTACATCAAAAACCAGGGATATACTGTATGGTGACTAACATAATATAATAAAAAATATTATTACAATAAAAAACTTAGCTTCAGGGGCTTGTGTTTTTTTCTAGTAATTTGGATATTTTATCTAGGTTAAGAAATTTGTTGGCATATAAGTGTACATGGTATATTCTTTTAATCCTTTTTGATAAAGTTCCTAGTGATGTCCTTATTCATTCTGGTTTTAGTAATTGAGTCTTCTCTATTTTTTTTCTTGTTCTGTCTAACGGAAGTTTGTCAATTTTGTTAATCTTCTTAGAGAACCGACTTTTGATTTTTGTTGATTTTCTCTATTCTTTTTATTATTCTCTAATTTATTTCCATCTTAGTCTTTGTTATTTTCCTCTTTCTTTTTGCTTTGTGGTTATAATTTTTTTTCTCCCTAGTTTCTTGAGATGTGAGATTGGGCAATTGATTTAAGATATTTTTATCTCATGTAGGCGTTTACAGCTACACATTTCTTTCTGATTACTGCTTTTGTTGCATTCCATGTTGTTTTTTATATTGTGTTTTCATTTTCATTTATTTCAAGGTATTTTCTGATTTCCCTTGTGAATTGTTTTTTGACCCCTGAATATTTAAGAATGGGTTGCTTAATTTCCACATATTCTAAATTTCCAAAATTTCCTTTCATTATTGATTTCTAGATTCATTCCAATCATTCCATTCATACTTGCTATGATTTCAGTCCATTTAAATTATTGAAACTTGTTTATGGCCTAACATATGGTCTATCTGGGAAAATACTGAATGCACCCTTGAGAAGAATGTATATTCTGTTGGTAGTGGTAGTGTTCTGTATATATCTGTTAGGTCCAACGGGTTATAGTATTGTTTATATCTTCTAGTTCCTCAGTGATCTTTTGCTCTTGTATCCTTCATTGGATGTATTGAACTATCTATTTCCCTCCCAAATGTTGTCCGTTTTGACTCAGATATTTGGAACTCTGTTGTTAGATGGACATGTTTATAATTCTTGTATCTTTAGACAAATAGACCCTCTTATCAATATATAATGTCCTTCTTTGTAGTAAAATATTTTGCTTAAAGTCTGTTTTGTCCATGAATAGTAGAGCCCCCACTGCATTCCTTTGGTTACTACTTGCATGGAACTCTTTAAAGCATCTTTTTACTTTAATGTGTTAATTTGATTTTACCATCTGTTGTAGACAGCATGTAGTTGGATCATCCATTCTGCCAATCTTAGTGTCTCATTCACATTTTTTCCCCTCTTGAACAGATACACCATTTCTTTGTTTTATTGAAGTATCATTGGCATACAATATTATATTAGTCTCAGGTGTACAATATAGCAATTTGGCAATTCTATACATCACACAGTACTCACCCAGATAAATATAGTTACCATCTATCACCACACAAAATTATTATAATACTGAGTATATTCCCTATGCTCTAATTTTCATCCCTGTGGCTTATTTATTTTATTATTGGGCAAATTTTCTACCTCTAATCCCCTTCACCTGCTTTGCCCATCTGCCCAAATCCCCTCCATCACTTTGTTCTCTGTATTTACAACTCTATTCTGTTTTTTGTTAGTTTGTTCTTTTTATTTTATTTTATTTTTTTTTAGATTTCACGTATAAGGGAAATCATATGACATTTGCCTTTCTCTTTCTGACTCATTTCCCTTAGCATAATGCCCTCCAGACCTATACCATTCTCCACAGTATCTGCACCAGTGTTCATTCCCACCAACAGTACATGAGGGTCCCTTTTCCTCCACATCCTCACCAACATTTGTTGATTTTAGCCATTCTGACAGGTGTGAGGTGGTATTTCATTGTAGTTTTGATTTGCATTTCCCTGATGATGAGTAATGTTGTTTCATGTGTCTGTTGGCCATTTGTACATCTTCCTTGGAAAAGTGTCTATTCAGGTACTCTCCTCATTTTTTTTTTAATTGGGGTAGTTGTGATTTTGGTGTTGAGTTGTAGCAGTTCTTCATATATTTTAGATATTAACCCCTTATCAGATATATCATTTGAAAATATCTCCTCCCATTCAGTAGGTTGCTTCTTCACTTTGATGAAGGTTTCCTTCGCCATATAAAAGTTTTTAGTGTGGTGTAGTCCCAACAGTGTATTTTTGCTTTTGTTTCCTTTGCCTAAGGGTACACTACATTGCTAAAGTCTATACCCAAGAGATTACTCCCTATGTTTTCTTCTCAGAATTTTATGATGTCCGGTCTCACATTGGTCTTTAATCCATTTTGAGTGTATTTTTGTGTATGGTATTAGAAAGTGGTCCAGTTTCATTCTTTTTCAAGTAGCTGTCCAGTTTTCCATTCATTGGAGAGACTGCCTTTTCTCCATCGTATATTCTTGCCCCCTTTCTTGCAGATTAATTGGCCATACAAGTATGTCTAAACTGTTCCATTGATCTATGTGTGTATTTTTGTACCAGTACCATACTGTTTCAATAACTTTGTAGTATATCATGAAATCTGAGATTGTGAAACCTCCATCTTCGTCTTCTTTCTCAGGATTGCTTTGGCTATTGAGGGTCTATTGTGGTTCCATAAAAATTTTAGGATTATCCTAGTCATGTGAAAATGCTATTAGTTTGATAGGGATTGTATTTAATCTGTAGGTTGTCATGTGTATTAGCGACATTTTAACAATATTAATTCTTCCTATTCATGAGCATGGAATCTCTTTGCATCTGTTTGTGTTGTCTTCAATTTCTTTCATCAGTGTTTTACAGTTTTCAGAGCACAGGTCTTTCACCTTCTTGGTTAAGTTCAGTCCTAGGCATTTTATTCTTTTTAGTACAATTGCAAATGGGGGTTATTTTCTTAAGTTCTCTTTCTGCTACTTTGTGTATAGAAATGTGTGTAGAAAGAGTGTATAGAAATGCAACTAATTTCTGTATATTAACTTTGTATCCTGCAATTTTACTGAGTTCATTTATTAGTTTAGTAGCTTTTGGGGGGTGTCTTTAGAGTTTTCTCTGCATAGTATCATGTCATATGCAAACAGTAGAAGTTTTTTTTCTTTTTTACCAATTTGGATGCCTTTTATTCCTTTCTCTTGTTTGATTGCTGTAGCTAGGACTTCCAGCACTTTGTTGAATAAAAACAGTGAGAGTAGGCAATCTCTGTCTTTTAATTAGACATCTCCTAGTGAGGCATTTTAAATATCTTAGGGTTTGTTTTGTTTGTTTAAGTATCTTAGGTTTTTTGTTTGTTTTGTCTTTTGTTGTCTTACGTCTTGTTTTTTTACTACATATTTTAGAGTCATGCTATTAGGGTTTGCCTTGGAGATTAAAATTGACATCTTAAATTAGTTTAATGCCAACCTCATTTAAAAATATATAAAAACTTCGATTCTCTGTAAATCTCCACCCTTGTTGTTTGTTTGTTTGTTTGTTGTTAGCACAAATTACATCTTTGTGACATATCACAAATTATAAGTCTATACTTTATAATTTTTCCACAGTACATCAGGGTTTCAAATCAGATAAGAGAGAAATGATTACTGCATTAATTCATTCTTCTTCTTGTAACCAATTTCCACAAATATCTAGGGCTAAGACAATACAAATTATTCTCTTTACAGTTCTGATATCAGAAATTCAAAACCCATTTTTCTAGGCTGAAGTCAAGGTGTCACCAGCACTGACTCATCTGGAGGCTCTGCTAGGATAATAAACTTTCTTGACCCTTTCAATTTAGTAGCTGTGTCTATTCCTTCACTCAGGGCCTCTTTCTCTATCTTCAATTACACCACTCCATTGCTCTTTTCTTTTTATGTCTTTCTCCTCCGACTATGACTCCTCCTCATTCCTCTTATAAGGAACATGTTGCAATGGCTCAAATAATCGAAGATAATTTCCTCATCTCAAGGCTCTTAATTTAATCATATTTGTAGCACTCCTTTTGCTAGATAATATAACATGCACAGGTTCTGGGGTCTAGAATGTGGACATATTGTGGGCCTATTTTCAGTCTACCATGACTCAAACAAAAAATACATTTAAGCTATCAGTTGTACTTACCTATACACTTTTACTGATGCTCTTTCTGTCCGTATATCTGTGCTACTGTCAAATATTCTTTCATTTCAGTAGGAAGGGCTCCCTTCAGGAGTCTTCCCCTCTTGCAGAAAAATATGTTAACAATGAAGGTTCTGTTTTTGTTTGTGTTGGATTGTTCCAATTTTGTCATTTACAAAAGATAGTTTTGCTGCATTTAAAATTTTTGGTTGACATTTTTTTCCTTTCAGTATTCAAATATATCATCCCACTGGATCTGACCTGCATGATTGCTAATGAGAAATATGTTATTACTCTAATTGAGAATCTCTTGTTGGTGATGAATTACTTCTTTCTTGGGGCTTCCAAGGTCCTCCCTTTGTCTTTTATTTTAATAGTTTAATTATGATATGTCTTGGCATGGATCTCTTTGAGTTTATCTTACTTTGAGCTTGTTTAGCTGACCAGATATGTAGATTGAGGGTTTTCATCAAATTTGGGGTACTTCTTCTGTTTTTGTTTTTTGTTTTTGCTTTTACGATACTTTATTTTTTTTAATTAAAATTTTTATTTAAATTCTACTTAGTTAGCATATCATGTAATATTGGCTTCTGGAGTACAATTTCGTAATTCATCACTTACATTTAACACCCAGTGTTCATAATAACAAGTGCACTGCTTAATACCCATCACCCATTTAGCCCATCCCCCACCCACATCTCTCCATCAACCTTCAGTTTGTTCTCTATTATTACGAGTCTCTTATGGTTTGTTTCCCTCTCTTTTTTTCCCCCTTTCCCTATGTTCATCTGTTTTGTTTCTTAAATTCCACATATGAGTGAAATCATGGTTTTGTCATTCTCTGATTTATTTTGATTAACATGATACGATCTAGCTCCATCCGCATCATTGCAAATGGCAAGATTTCATTGTTTTTTTTTTTGGCGGCTGAGTAATATTCCACTGTGTGTGTGTGTGTGTGTGTGTGTGTGTATGCGTAGATATAGATATCTACAGCACATCCTCTTTATCCATTCATCTGTTGATGGACATCTGGGCTCTTTCCATAGTTTGGTTATTGCAGACATTGTTGCTACAAACATTGGGGTGCATGTGCCCCTTCAAATCACTATTCTTGTATCCTTTGGATAAATAACTAGTAGTGCAACTGCTGGGTTGAGGGTATTTCTATTTTTAATGTTTTGAGGAACCTCCATAACGGTTTCCAGAGTGTCGCCATCAGTTTACATTCCCACCAACAGTCAATGGGTGTTCACCTTTCTCTAAATTGTTGATAATGCTGCTGTAAATGTTGGGGTGCAGGCACCCCTTCAAATCTGTATTTTTCTATGTTTTGAGTAAACACCTGATAGTGCAATTGCTGGGTCATAAGGTAGTTCTATTTTTAACGTTTTGAAGAATCTCCATATTGTCTTCCAGAGTGGCTGCACCCAGTTTGCATTCCCACTGCAATCCTTGCCAACATCTCTAGCTTCCTGAGTTGTTAATATCAGCCATTCTGATAGGTGTGAGGTGGTATCTCATTGTGGTTTTCATCTGCATTTCCCTGATGGTGAGTGATGCTGAGCATCTTTTCATGTGTCTGGTAGCCATCTGATGTCTTCTTTGAAGGAGTGTCAGTTCATGTCTTCTGCCCATTTCTTAACTGAATTCTTCTCCTTCTCCTTCTTCTTCTTTTTCCTTTCTTTTTGTAGGAGTTGAGTTTGATAAGTTCTTTATAGATTTTTGGATATTGGCCCTTTATCACGTATGTCCCTGGCAAATATCTTCTTCCATTCTGTACGCTGCCTTTTAGTTTTGTTGATTGTTTCCTTCACCGTGCAGAAGCCTTTTATCCTGATGAAATCCCAATGGTTCAGTTTTGCTTTTGATTCCCTTGCCTGTGGAGACGTGTCTAGCAAGAAGTTCCTGTGGCAGAGGTCAAAGAGGTTGTTGCCTGTGTTATCCTCTAGGATTTTGATGGTTTCCTGGCTCACATTTACATCTTTCATCCATTTTGAATTTATTTTTGTGTGTGGTGTGAGAAAGTGGTCCAGTTTCATTCTTTTGCATGTGGCTGTCCAATTTTTCCAACCATTTATTGAAGAAACTGTCTTTTTCTTTTCCATTGGATATTCTTTCCTGCTTTGTCAAAGATTAGTTGACCATCTAGTTGAGGGTCCAGTTCTGGGGTCTCTTTTCTGTTCCATTGATCTGTGCATCTGTTTTAGTTAGGGTTCATTGTTCCACTCCATGAGCAAGAAATGCTTTCCATTTCTTTATGTCCTCTTCCATTTCTTTCATAAGTATTCTATAGTTTTCGGAGTACAGATTTTTACCTCTTTGGTTAGGTTTATTCCAAGTCTCTTATTGGTTTTGGTGCAGTTGTAAGTGGGATGGAATCCTTGATTTCTTTTTCTGCTGCTTCATTATTGGTCTATAGAAATGCAATGGATGGGGCGCCTGGGTAGCGCAGTCGTTGAGGCGTCTGCCTTCGGCTCAGGGCGTGATCCTGGCCTGCCGGGATCGAGTTCCACATCGGGCTCCTCCTCTGGGAGCCTGCTTCTTCCTCTCCCACTCCCCTGCTGTGTTCCCTCTCTCACTGGCTGTCTCTCTGTCACATAAATAATAAAATCTTTTTTTAAAAAAAGAAATGCAATGGACTTCTATACATTGATTTTATATCCTGCAACTTTGATGACTTCCTGGTCCAGCAATTTTTTTGGTGGAGTCTTTCAGGTTTTCTACGTAGAATACCATGTTGTCTGCAAATAGTGGAAGTTTGCCATCTTCCCTGCTGATTTGGATGCCGTTTATTTCTTTTTGTTGTCTGATTGCTGAGGCTAGGACTATGCTAAATAACAATACTAAGCCAAATAACAGTGGTGAGAGGGGGCATCCCTGTCTTATTTCTGACTGTAGAGGAAAAGCTCTGTTTTTTTCCCCTTAGGGGATGATATTAGCAGTGGGTCTTTCACACATGGCCTTTATGATGTTGTGGAATGTTCCATCTATACCTACTTTGTTGAGGGTTTTTATGAAAAAAATGGTTGCTGTATTTTGTCACCTGTTTTTTTCACATCTATTGAGAGGATTGTATGGTTCTTATCCTTTCTTTTATTAATGTGGTGTGTCACACTGATCGATTACTGAATATTGAAACACTCCAGCAGCCAGAGAATAAATCCCACTTGATTGTGGTGAAAAATTCATGTAATATACTGTTGAATTTGATTTGCTACTATCTTGAGGATTTTTGAATCCGTGTTCATCAGGGATGTTGGTCTATAATTCTCCTTTTTAGTGGGAACTTTCTCTGGTTTTGGAATCTAGGTAATGCTGTCCTCATAGGAGGAGTTGGGAAGTGTTCCCTCCATGTCTATTTATTGGAACAGTTTGGAGAAGAATAGGTATTAACTCTTCTTTAAATGTCTGGTAGAATTCCCGCAGGAACCATCTGGCCCTGGACTTTTGTTTGTTGGGAGATTTTTGACCACTGATTCAATTTGTTTGCCAGTTATGGATTGGTTCAAATTTTCTGTTTCTTCAGATTTCAACTTTGGTACTTTGTATATTTCCAGGAATGTATCCATTTCTTCCACATTGCCCAGTTTGGCGGTGCATAGTTTTTCATAATATTCTCTTATTTGTTTGTTTGTATTTCTGTGGTATGATCTTTCCTCTTTCTTTCATGACTTCATTTATTTGGGTCTTTTGTCTCTTCTATTTGATAAGTCTGTCCAGGCATTTATCGATCTTATGAATTCTTTTAAAGAACCAGCTCTTGTTTCACTGATCTGTTCTACTGTTTGTTTTTGTTTGTTTCTACATCATTTATTTCGGGTCTAGTCTTAACTATTTCCCTTCCTCTGCGGGCTTTAGGCTTTATTTGCTTATTTTCTCTTTCCAGCTCCTTTAGCTGTTAGGTTAGATTATGTATTTGAGACTTTTCTTCTTGAGGGAAGTATTGCTAGATACTTCTCTCCCAGGACTGTCTTTGCGTGTATCCAAAAGGTTTTGCACTGCTGTGTTTTTATTTTCATTTGTTTCCATGTATTTTTTTTCTATTTCTTCTTTAATTTCCTGTTAACCCATCCGTTCTTTACTAGGATGTTCTTTAACCTCCATGTATTTATGGTCTTTCCAAGTATTTTCTTAGGGTTGACTCCAAGTTTCATAGCATCATGGTCTGAAAATATGCATGGTATGATCTCAATCCTTTCGTACTTGTTGAGGCCTGCTTGGTCACCCAGTCTATGCTCCATTCTGGAGAATGTTCCATGTCCACTTGATAAGAATGTGTATTCTTGGGTGAACTGTTCTGAGTAAATCTGTTAAGTCCATCTTCTCCAGAGTGTCATTCAAAGCCATTGTTTCTCTGTTGATTTTCTGCTTAGAAGATCTGTCCACTGCCATGATTGGGGTGTTAAAGTCCTCTATTATTATTGTATTATTTTCAATGAGTTCCTGCATGTTCTTCATTAATTGATTTATATATTTGGGTGCTCCCAAGTTAGGGGCATAAATATTTACAACTGTTAGATCATCTTGATGGCTAGACCCCTTAATTATGATATAATGCCCTTCTTCATCTAAGTATGGCTACTCTGGCTTTCTTCTGATGTCATTAACATGATAGATGGGTCTCCATCCCCTCACTTTCAATGTGTATTTAGGTCTAAGATGAGTCTCTTGTAGGCATTATATACATTTGTTTTGTTTTTTTATCCATTCTGATACCATATGTGTTTTGATTGGGGCATTTATTCCATTTACATTCAGAGTGATTATTGATACATATGAATTTAGTGCCATTGTGCTGCCTGTAAATTTAGTGTTTCTGGTCATGTTCTCTTTTTTTTCTAGTGTTTGTTCCTTTTGGTCTTTCTTTCCCACTCAAAGAGTCCCCTTTAATATTTCTTGCTTGTTTGTTTTAGTGGTCATGAGCTTTAGTATTTGTTTGTCTGGGAAACTCTGTCTCTCCTTGTATTCTGAATGACTGCCTTGCCTGATAATGTACTCTTGGCTGCATGTTTTTCCCATTCAAAATGAATATATGTTACCACTCTCTTCTGACCTGCCAAGTTTCTGTGGACACATCTGCTGTAAATCTGAGCTGTCTCCCCTAGTAGGTTAAGGACTCCCCCCAACCCCCCGCCTGCCTTGTTGCTTTCAGGATTCTTTCCTTTTCTGCAGATTTTGTCAGTTTGACTATGATATCCCTTGGTGATGTTGGCATTTGTTGAATATAATGGGAGCGTTCTGTGCTTCTTGGCTTTCAATATCTGTGTCCTTCCTCAGATTCAGGGAGTTTTTGGCTATAATTTGCTTACATAAAACTTCTGCCCCTTTTTCCCTCTCTTCCTCTTCTGGGACTCCCACGTTAGGAATGTTACTATGCTTTAAGGAGTCACTGAGATACCTAAGTCTACATTCGTGATCTAATACTTTTCTTTCCCTCTTCTTTTCAGCTTCATTATTGTCCTTAATTTTATCTTCTGTATCGCTGATTCTTTCCTCTGCTTTGTCCATACTCATTGTCATTGTATCCAGGTGGTTTTGCCTCTCAATTATAGCATTTTTCAATTTCTGCCTGACTAGTTTTTAGTTCATTTATCTCTGAAATAGGGGATTCTCTGGTGTCTTCTATGCCTTTCTCAAGCCCACTTAGTATCCTTATGATTGTTGTTTTATATTCTGATTCAGACACCTTATTATAACTGTTTTGATCAAATCCCTGACTCTGACATCATCTTTATCTTTCTTTTGGGGTGAATTCCCCTGTCTTATGTTGTTTAGGTCAGTGTGTGTGTGTGTGTGTGTGTGTGTGTGTGTGTGTGTGAAGCCTATTATATTCCTGCCCCTGAAAGTAATAGCCATATTAAGAAGAGGTCCTATACTGTCTGAGACCTGGTGCTTCAGGAAGTGTTTCAGAGTGTGCACCCTGCTGTTGTGTATTGGCTGCCCCTTTGCTCAGGTCAGTCCTCTGCATAGTTTCTCCTTGCTTGCAATGGGAGTGTTTGGACCTTGTCCAATGGGTGGCAAGTTTTAACTAGGTATGTTTTGGTCTGCTTGTTAAAAGAGGTTAGATGCTATTTCCTCTAGAGCTGAAGCTTTGCAGCACTCTATGGTCAGTAGACCTGGTGTGTGAAGGGGGTTTGTGCTGGTCTTCTGAGGGAGGGGCCTGCTTGTTCTGATTCTCATTTGGACTTGGCCCAGTAAAGGTACACCTGCAGTGTGCAGGGCAGTGGGGCTTGGTGTAAGTGACTCTATCTTCCACCTGGGGGTGATTTGTTCATCACTGAGGTCAGTCAGTGATGATGGCCACAGAGGAAATGACATCACCCCACTCTGTTGGCCAGGAGTAGGAGTTCACACCCACCACTCTTCAGGAAGCCCTCACAGAAGAGCCATCACCCCTCTTGTGTCCCCAGCTTCTGTCAGATCCCTGCCCTCATCCTGTCTGTGTCTGACATATCTGCCTGCCAAATTCTAGGGACTGATGTGGCACAGGCCCTCACTGATCCTCTGGGAGATGGTCTCACCGTGCTGTGGCCAGTGCCCGTTTGCCCCAGAGAAGCAGTCACAGGACTGCACAGCAGTTCAGAGTTTAGGGTAAAACACAGCAAAAAGCCAGTACCAAGTTTCACTGCCACCAGCTGATATCTCTCTTCCTATGGTAATGAACAGGGCAGTATGTTGGCACAGCCAGTCCTTTTGTCCTTGGAGAAGCCATGCCACCTCTCCCAAATGTCCTCCAAGAAGGGGAATAATTTCCCCCAAGCAGCCCAGGGATCTTCAGACCATACTGCCTGCTCCCAGGCCTCTGTCCCCCTTTCCCACTCGAGTAGCAGTAAGCCGCCAGGCATGCCCCCAGTGATGGTGCCGACTTGTAAAACTTCAGACTTTGTGGTCCGCTGCTTATCATGACTTGCAGTAATCAGCCCCTCTCCTTTTCCCAGTCAATGGTTTTGGGGAAGAGTTTTTCCTGTGCAATCCCCCGTGTGTGCTCTCACTCTTTCTCTCTCTCCGTCTGTCTCTCCCTCTCCTGTCTCTGTGATCAGGCCTCCCTCCCCTCTACAGCACCCACAGTTTTTCTCTCCCCAAAATCAACCCTCTGCCCCGCCTACGTTCCATGACGTGGCCATATTTCTACCTGCAGATGTGCAGTTTGTTCTCTCAGTCCTTGTTTTCTTGGGTGCTCAGAATGATTTAATATTTATCTAGCTGTGTTTGAGGGAGGAGGCAAGATTACTGTCCACCTGCTCCTCCATCATCTTAACTCCTCTACATTACTTTATCAAATAGTCTTTCTCTTCTTGTAACTGTTTAGGTAACTTACCAAGGAGAATATATTTGCACTGGGGAAGCTCTAAATCAGGTCAAATATAGGCAGCCTTGCAAGTGGAGTCTTCCAAGGAACATCTCAGACACATAAAATAATGAAAAATCTTTGGGGGTGAGGTTTTAAAAGACCTTGTAGTTTTGTTCTCCTCTCTTTGGTGGCTATAAGGATGCAAGAAGAATGAAAGCTCTTGTTTTCCAAGGCTATCATGGAGCTCAAAAGAGGAGGATGGGATTAGGACAAGTCAAAATCTATAGTCTGATGATCTTTCCAAGACTCAGTCAGTTTTTAAAAAACGTGTAATATTTTAAGTAAATACTTCTCTGCTTGCCACAATTTTTTTTTTCAATGTCTAGAGCTTTGAAAAAGCTATTTCTAAGAACTCTGCTCTTTGGTGGAGAGAACCTCCTTTTTGGAGGTCCTTCCTTCCAAAATGTTCTGACAGTATTAGCTATCCTTTTTGTGAAAGAAACAGAGGTTCTTTTATGTCTCAGTTCAAAGGTGACTTAGGAGACATCTTGGACCCTTACAACAATCTTTTCCATCCATTAATTGCTAACCGTGTGATCTAGGTGCAGATACTTTACTTCTCTGGGCCTCGGTTTCCTTGCCCATGAAATGGGAATAATGCTAGTAAACTACTTGTGATAGAGTTTAAAGGAGTAAATATGAATAAAGTGCTTGGAACAGTGTGAGACACACAGAAGGTGCTATGTAATTGACATTACCAGTAGCAGTACTATTAAATTGCATGGAATTATGATTTGGCTAAGACTTACATTCTAGGGTTACTCCACAGGCACACACTGTAAAGTGCTTAATAAGTGTTTGTTACTATTATTACCTTCATATTCCCCGGTGGGTGCCACATAATTTGTCCAAGATCACAGAGCTAACAAAGAATAATGCTAGAATTTTCACTGGGATCCTTTTCACTAACTGGAATACTGGACCAAAAGGCTTTGCCCTTCACATACATAAGAGCACCCACTCTTTCACTAACTGCAAGGAATAAAACCCTATAAACTATATGGTTAACACTTATATAGCTTAAATATATGAACAAACAAAGGCCATACATTGCATGATATATGTACAGTGGCCTGAGAAAGGATCTTTAAATGGAAGATCTACTCTCCCTCCTGAATTACCAATTCATATAGTTTCACCCATTATCTTTACTCTTTTAGCTACTCTTCTTTCTCTGAATCTTGAATGAATGATGAATAAAGAACTGCAGCCAATGGAGACCTGATGGTACCCTGTTCTCAGCAAGAACCTAGAGGACTGGGCTCCAGTTTCCATTTTCAGCCTGAGTTGGAGGCCGTTCTTCCAAAAAATGTGGGTCCTCGTGTATCCAATCCCATTTCCTCAGGGTTCCAAGGGCAAGAAGGACACCCTCATGCAACCCAGGTCACAAAGGCCACTTTGGCAAGTTCCCAAACACTTTTGTCAGGACCTTTACTAAAATAAAGACTTCTAAAATCCTGCTTTGATGGGAACCCTCCACCTCCACTTCAGAGAACCACCTTAATACTATAGGCAATGCAAACATGAGCAAATGCCTCCTACCAAACATCTCTAAATCTTAATTCAGGAGAGATAGTCCTCCAAAAATATTACAAAATTCCACCTGAAAGTCCCCAAACAACATTTACTATAGGTCCTCTGCCCTTAAATGTTGCCCTGGTTCCTACAAACATACGCACATGTCAGAGGATCCCTGAAGTTCATACCTCTTCCACAAATGTTTGCCTAGTGTTTCATAGGCCAGGTTTTACTCCTTCTGACTCTGTGCATGGGCAGAAGCTAGTCTTCCTGTTGGTGATAAAGCTACAGAGCAGCAGAGTAGCAGCTAATGCTGCAATCACCAACAACATGGATCTGGATTCAGCCAAGTTCAACACATAAAGCAAAGAGGACCCAGAGGCTGGGCCATCCCATTATCAAAGAGGGACCTGAAACTTAGTATCTCTTCAAATCTACTTACTATCAAAAGGGGTGGTTCCTTGTGGGCGTTAGAACTCCTGAACCATCTTCCTCAGGGTTCAAAGGAAGGTTGTTGTTGGCACAGTGCTTGGGAAATGGGGAGAGTTTAGGAGATAGCAAGAGGGAGGTGAGACTGGGGGTTCCTCAATGCCATTATGTCATAGAAGTATGTTTAATTAATATCTCTGTTTCATGGAGTGATATTCTAAATGAAATAACGGGGAAGCTTAGGAAAGTTGCCAAATAAGATGACCCTGAGCTCAGTCCATCCCATGTTTACAACTAGATATCATCCACATCCAAGTCCATCAACCAGAGAGTGATGTGAAAACAGGCAGAACAAACTCCACCACTAAATACAGAGAAGAAGCTGCATCCAAAAGGTTAGGGAGGTCATAAGAAGGGAGAGATATTGCCTGCAGGAGAGAGGGAACTGTAATTGGAGAGGGCAGAGCAATGGGCCCTTTCACAGCAGGATGCTCACACAAGGACTACTAATCCCATGATAGTTGGCTTTAAACACCAGAGGAGCTAAATTCCATTAGTTTATATAACAAGTGGGCCTTGGAGCCTGGAGCTTTGGAGGTCAGCTGAGTCAGCACTGGGCAAGCTGGGAGGGCAAGCTGGGAAGGGTCACTGCCCTTAAGGAGACAGACCCTGCGTGGAGAGACAGCATACAAATGGCAGTTTACACAATGTCATGGGCAAATGGGACAGATCTGTTCCACTGATTTTAGAACGTGTTGGGGACTTCTCTGAAAACAAGGAAGCTGGCAGGTGCCATTGTCCTCTCCCCTCAGCATAGGCACAGATACCTGCAGAGACAGGACTGGGTTGTTGAGTACTTCGAACATGCTACCCTAAGCCCTGAGCTCAGGGCAAATTTTGTTGAAGTCACATGGGAAGCCCGCCCATCTGCTGGGTACACAGCTGCCATCACATGCATGGCCAGCTACCATGATGCACCTGGCCTCACACCCCAGCCACCCACTCCAGCCACCTTGTGGGCCGCTCCCAGTTGTCACAGTGTTTCAGGAGATCCAGCATAGGACTAATGGCCCAGCATGAATCTTGCTAACATGACGACTCTGCTCCCAGGTTGCCCAGCAGGCAACCCCCTCCCCTTCCCCAGAACTAGCCTGCCTGGGTCCCACTAACACCACACAGAGAACAAAGTGCACAACAGGAGGGAAGTCGGGGCAGACAATGCCTCTGAAAGGAAAAGTGACACAGACACAACGGCAGGACAGTACCAACAGACATACAATACTCTTCTGATGCGCCAGGTTCTGGTGAACAGGGGACACTGCACTGCACTCATGATCTCGTCTTCATAAAGTCACTACTTTCAAAAAAAGACACATATTGCATGGTGCACTGGGTGTCACGTATTGCATGGTGCACTGGGTGTTATGCGCAACTAATGAATCATCAAACTTTACATAAAAAAATTAAAATTAAAATTAAAAATTAAAAAAAAGAAGATGTATCCGACTTTCCTATAACACAGAAACAGACACAGAGAGACAGACAGTGAGAAGACAGGTGAATTCTGTCCCAAAGGAATGGGACAATGCCATGGCCAGAAATCTGAGGGAAACAGACTTATGTAATATGCCTCATAGAGACTTTAAAGCAATGATCATAAGGATACTCAGTGGACTTGAGAAAAGAGTGGAAGACATGAGTGAGACCCTTAACACAGATATGAGAAATAACAGCAGAGATAAAGGGCTCAGTAAACAAAATGAGAAACATACTTGATGCAAAGGAACTGTGTAGAAGAAGCAGAGGTGTGAATTAGTGACCTAGAAGACAGAGTAATAGTAAATCAAGCTGAATGATGGAGAAGGAAGAATTATCCACATGAGAATAGACTTAGGGAACTCAGTGACCCCATCTGACACAGTAACATTCATAGCATGGGAGTTCCAGAGGAAGGAAGAAAAAGGGGGCAGAAAATTTTATTGGATGAAATCCAGAATAGGAAACAGACATCCAGATCCAGAAGGCACGGAGAACTCCTATCAAAATCAACAAAAGCAGAGCAATGCCAAGACATATTGTAATTAAATTGACAAGATATAGTGTTAAAGAAAACAATCCTAAGAGCAATAAGACAAAGGAAGTCCCTAACCTACAAGGGAAGACCCACAACACCAGCAGCAGACTGCTCAACAGAAACTTGACAGGCCAGAAGCAGGTGGCATGATATATTCAAAGTGCTGAAGCGGAAAAACATACAGCCAAGAATACTCTATCCAGCAGGGTTGTCATTCTGAATAGAAAGAGAGAGAAAGAGTTTCCCAGAGAAACAAAAACGAAGTCAGTTCATGACCCCTAAACCACCCCTGCAAGAAATATTCAAAAGGACTCTTTGAGGGCAAAGGAGAGACCATAATGACAAAGAAAAGAAAGGACCAGAGAAAGTCTCCAGAAACAGTGACAAAACAAATAATAAAATGTCACTAAATACATATGTATCAATAATTACTCTGAATATAAATGGACTAAATGCTCCAGTCAAAAGACATTGGGTATCAGAATAGATAAAAGAAACCAGACCCTTCTATATGCTGCCTACAAGAGATTCATTTCAGACTGAAAGACACATACAGATCGGGAGGAGAAAGTTTACCATGAAAATGGTTCTAAAAAGAAAGCTTAAGTAGCAATACTTATATTGGACAAAATAGACTTTAAAACAAAGACTGTATATATAGTAAGAGATGAAGAAGGTCACTATAAAGGAGACCATCCAATAAGAAGAACTAACAATTATAAATATTTATGCCCCTAATATGGGGACACCCAAATATATAAAAACAATTAATAACAAACATAAAGGAACTCATTGATAATAATACGATTATAGTAGGAGACATTAACACCCCTCTTTCCAGCAATGGACAAGTCATCTAAGCAGAAGATCGACAAGGAAATGAGGGCTTTAAATGACACCAGATGGACTGGACCAGATGGACTTCATGGGTATTTTCAGAGCAATTCATCCTAATGCAGAAGAATACACATTCTTTTCAAATGCATGTGAAGCAGTCTCCAGAATAGATCACATACTAGGTCACAAATCAGGTATCAAAAGATTGAGGTCATACCATGCATATTTTCAGACCACAATGCTATGAAACCTGAAGCCAAACACAAGAAAAAATTTGGAAGGACCACAAATATGTGGAAGTTAGAATGAATGAGTCAACCAGGAAATTAAAGAAGAATTGTAAAAGTACATGGAAGCAAAAGAAAATGAAAACATGATAGTCCAAAACCTTTGTGATGCAGCAAAAGCAGTCCTAAGAAGGACGTATACAGTACTGCTAACCTTCCTCAAAAAGCAAACGAAGTCTCAAATGCACAACATAAGCTTACACCTAAAGGAGCTGCAAAAGGAACAGGAAATAAAGCCCAAATCCAGCAAAAGAAGAGAAATAATAAAGATAAGAGCAGAAATAAATGATAAAGAGACTTAACCCAGTAGACTAGATCAATGAAACCAGGAACTGGTTTTTTGAAGTATCAAAATTAATAGGCCCTAGCCAGACTTACCAAAAACAAAATAGAAAGCACCCAAATAAAATCATGAATGAAAGAGGAGATCACAAGCAACACTGCAGAAATACAAACAATATAAGAAAATACTATGAAAAATTATAAACCAACAATTTGCTCAATCTGGAAGAAATGGATAAATTCCGAGACACATAAAAACTACCAAAGCTGAAACAGGAAGAAATAGAAAACTTGAACAGACTAATAACCAGGCAAAGAAATTGAACCAGTAATCAAAAATCTCCCAACAAACAAAAGTCCAAGGACAGATGGCTTCCCACGGGAATTTTATCAAACATCTAAAAAAGAGTTAATATCTATTCTTCTCAATCTGTTTTAAGAAATAGAAATGGAAGGACAACTTCCCAATCCCCTCTGAGCCCTGTATGAACTTTGTTCCAAAACCAAAGACCTCACTAAAAAAGAGAACTGGGGGTCAATATCTCTGATGAACAGGGATGTTCATAAATACCAGCAAATCAAATCCAATAGTACATTAAAAGGACTATGGACTCTGAGAAACAAACTGAAGGCTTCAGAGGGGAGGGGGCTGGGGGATGGGATAAACTGATGATGCGTAGTAAGGAGGGCACGTATTGCATGGTGCACTGGGTGTTATACACAACGAATGAATCAGCGAACTTTACATCAGAAACCAGGGATGTACTGTATGGTGACTAACATAATATAATAAAAAATATTATTATAATAAAAAAAATTAAAATAAAAATAAAAGTACAAACTCACCACAATCAAGTGGGATTTATTCCTGCACTGCAAACGTGGTTCAATATTCAGAAGTTGATCAACCTGACACACCACATTAATAAAAGAAAGGATAAGAAACATATGATCCTCTCAGTAGTTGCAGAAAAAACATTTCACAGAATATGACATGTCCATTCATGATGAAAACCCTCAAGAAAGTAGGTGTAGAGGGAATGTACCTCAACATCATAAAGGCCATATACGAAAACCCTCAGCTAGTATCATCCTCAATGGGGAAAAACTGAGAGCTTTTCTTCAAAGGACAGGAAAACGACAGGGCTGACCACTCTCACCACTGTTGTTCAACACATATTGGACATCTTAACTGCAGCAATCGGACAACAAAAAGAAATAAAGAGACATCCAAATCAGCAAGGAAGAAGTCAAAGTTTCACTATTTGCAGATGACATGGTACTCTATATAGAAATCCTGAAAGAGTCCACCAAAAAAAAATTGCTAGAATTCATAGACAAACTCAGTAAAATCACAGGATTAAAAAAAAATCAATGCACAGAAATCTGTTGCATCAATAAAGCAGCAACAGAAAGAGAAATCAAGGATTCAGTCTCATTTGCAATTGCACCAAAAATCTAGGAATAAATCTAACCAAAGAGGTAAAAGACCTGTAGTCTGAAAACTATAAAACGCTAATGAAATAAACTGAAGAGGGCACACAAAAAAATGGAAAGATAGTCCATGCTCATGGACTGGAAGAGCAAACATTGTCAAAATGTCTATAGTACCCAAAGCAATCTATACATTTAATATAACTTAACCCTAAGTATACCACCAGCCATTTTTCACAGAACTGGAACAAACAATCCTAACATCTGTATGGAACCACAAAAGACCCTGAATGGCCAAAGGAAGCTTGAAAAAGAAAAGCAAACCTGGAGGCATCACAAGTACAGAATTCAAGTTATATTACAAAGCTATAATGAATAGTGGCACAGAAACAGACACATACATCAATGGAACAGAATAAAACACCCAGATATGGACCCTCTATGACAACTCCATGTCCACTAATCTTCGATAAAGTAGGAAAGAACATCCCATGGAGAAAAGACAGTCTCTTCAACAAATGGTGCTGGGAAAACTGGACAGCAACATGCAGAAGAATGGAACTGGAACCCTCTCTTACACCATACACAAAAATAAGTTCAAAATGGATGAACGACCTAAATGTGAGACAAGAATCCATGAAAATCCGGGAGAACACAAGCAGTAACCTCTTCAACCTCAGCCATAGCAACTTCTTAGTAGACATGTTGCCAGAGGCAAGGGATACAAAAGCAAAAATGAATTATTGGGACTTCATCAAGATAAAAAGCTTCTGTACAGAGAAGGAAACAATCAACAAAACTAAAATCCAACCTATGGAATGGGAGAAGATATCTGCAAATGACATACCTGATAAAGGGTTAGTATGGAAAGTATTTAAAGAACGTATAAAACTACACACCCAGAAAACAAATAATCCAGTTGAAAAAATGGTCGGAAGACAAGGACGGACATTTCTCCAAGGAAGACATCCAGATGGAAATCAGACACATGAAAAGATGTTCAACATTATTCATCTCATCTGGGAAATACAAATCAAAACTCCAGTGAACCATCCCCTCACACTTGTCAGAATGGCTAAAATTAACAACACAAGAAACAACAGGTATTGGTGAGGCTGTGGAGGAAGGGGAACCCTCCTGCAATGTTGGTGGGAATGAGAACTGGAGCACTTACCGTGGCAAACAGTATGGAGGGTCCTCAAAAAGTTAAAAATAGAACTACCCCTAGGATCCAGCCATTGCATTACTAGGTATTGACCCAAATTATATAAAAACACTAATTTGAAGAGATATATGCACCCCAATCTTTATAGCTGCATTATCAACAATAGCCAAATTATGGATAGAGCCCAAATGTCCACCAACTGATGAATGGATACAGAAGATATATAGACATATGTGTATATCTGTATACATCTGGATATCGTGTGTGTGTGTGTATCATGTATACCGTATTATGTCATATATATGTATCATATATCTGTATGTCTTATATATACATGTGTGTGTGTGTATATATATATATATATATATATATATGTATATCAAGTGTGTGTGTGTGTGTGTGTGTGTGTGTGTGTGTGTATACATATGATGGACTATTAGCCTGGTGCACTGGGTGTTATACACAACTAATGAATCATCGAGCCTTACATCGGAAACCAGGGATGTACTGTATGGTGACTAACATAATATAATAAAAATCATTATATATATATAAAAAATGAAATCTTGCCATTTGCAATGATGTGGATGGAGCTGAAGAGTATCATGTTAAGCAAAACAAGTCAATTAGAGAAAGACAAATACCATCTGATTTAACTCATATGTGGATTCAAGAAATAGGAACAAGCAAAATGAAACAAAGGAGAGAGATGACAAATCAGTAAGGGACTCTTAACTCTAGAGAACAAACTGATGGTTACCAGAGGGGAGTGGGTGGGGGATGGGTGAGGTGGGTGATGTGCATTAAGAAGGGCACTTGTTGTGATGAGCACTAAGTATTGTATGTAAGTGACGAATCACTACATTCTACTCCTGAAACTATTACAGTGTGTAAATCATACCTACATAAAAAAGAAATTAGTTGCATTTCTATACAGTAACCATTACCAAAAAGAAAATTAAGAAAATAATCCAAATTATAATAGAATCAGAAAGAATAAGTAGTTAGGAATTAGGTTAACCAGGGAAGTGAAAGTTTTGTATAATGAAAATGATGAAATATTGCTGAAAGGCATTAAAGACACAAGTAAATGGGAAAACGTCCATGCTAATGGATTAGTAGAGTTAATGTTAAGATGTCCATGATACCCAAAGCTATCTACAGATTCAATGCAATTACTGCCAAATTCCCAATGATCTTTTTTTTTCCCCACAGAAATAGAAACCCATCCTAAATTCATGTGCAAACTCACAGGACCCTGAACCTCCAAAACAAGCTTGGAAAAGAACAGACCTAGAGGGATAACATTTCCTGATTTTAAATCTTACTACAAAGCTACAGTAATCAAAACTGTGGTATTGCATGAAGTAGGTGTAAAGGCCAATGGGACAAAATAAAGCCCAGTATAAGTGTCCACCTATATGGTCAAATGACTTTCGACAAGGGTGCCAAGACCACTCAATGGGGGAAATGACAGTGTTTTCAACAAATGTGCTGGGAAAACTGGATATCTACATGTAAAAGAATGAAGTCGGGGCCTAACAAAACACCAAACATACACAAAAGTTAGCTCAGAATACACACAAGAGCTAAAACAACGAAACTCTTATATGAAAATATAGGGCAAAAACTTCATGATATTGAGTTTAGCAACAATTTCTTGGATATGATACCAAAAGCACAGACAACAAAAGACAAAGTGGACTTACAAAGTTAAAAAAATTTGTGCAAAACACCTGTTGGTGAGGATGTGGATAATGGAACCTTTGTTCACTGTTGTCTGTAATGTAAAACTGTTTAGCTCTTATGGAAAACAGAATGTTGGTCCCTAAAAAAAATTAAAAGTATCATTATGTTATAAACCAGTAATTCTATTTCTGGGTATGCCCCCTGTAGAATTGAAAGGGTCTTGAAGAGTTATTTTACATCCATGTTCATAGTGACATTATTCACGATAGCTAAAATGGAAGCCACCCAAGTTCCCCCAACAGATGAAAGAAATGATAAGCAAAACATGGTATTATACGTACTATAGTATGCCATTCAGCCTTAAAAAGGAAGGGAATTCTACAACATGGCAAACCTTCAGGATATTAAGGCTAAGTGAAATAAAGTGAAAAACAAAAAAGGGCACATATTATGTAATGCCTCTTTTATGGGGTACTGAGAATTGTCAAAATTACAGAGACAGAGAATAGTGTACCAGGGAATACGGTAGGGAGGAATGGGCAGTTGTTTAACAGTTTCAGTTTTGCAAGATGAAAAGAATTCTTGAGATAGATGGTGGTGATGGTAGCACAACATTGTCATTGTACTTAATACCATTATGATTGTACATTTAACAAGCTGTACTTTTGAAAATGGTTAAATGACCCATCCATTTGCTGTCTACAAGGGACTCATTTTGAACCTAAAGATACAAGATGGTAAGTTTCATAATGTAATTGTATAATTTACAATTTACATAATTTACATAATATAATTGCATAATTTACCACAATAAAGTTGGGGAACGAGATAAATAGCATCTATGTACGCAACATATATTTGTGTATGTTTATGTGTATGTATGATACACATGCACACTCCTACTGAGTTAAGATTTTAGGACAGAACTCTAGATTGTTTTCAAAGTATATTTCCTTGGATATCTCCACTTTGCTTGCTTTACAGAGACTATAAGTTGATATAAATATAAGAATGTGAATACCAATTTTTAAAAATAGCAGTAAAAAACGTATTTTAGGAGCACAGAACACAAGATACTTCACTTTTCTCATTTATTCAACAGTTTTATTGCCTCTTCAGAACATTTTTGTAAAACTGTTAAAAGGTCAGAATTACTTGTAAAAGTTAGAATACAAGTTGAAAACACATCATTCAAAAAAAAGTTCAGTTTCTGCACATTTTTAAGCACAAATTCTAGCTAATTTTATATGTTCGAGGGTGGACAGAAAAATAGCTCAAAGTTTCCTTTATTAAGACAACAAATTACAAAAAACAATCCAGTTGAAACATGAAAACCAATTTTGTAGCTTTTGTGGTATGACATAAAGTTCATATAATTAATTGCTATGTGTGGGTGTGGTTTAAATTTGAATCCAATAGCATACATGTGGCCAACAGCAAATATTCTGTAAATAAAAAGCTACAATCTTAATTGCCTTTATCAAATTTGTTCTCCCAAATATGTTCTCAAAGTTGATGACCTCACTTATGACAGTTAACAGCTCTGCCATCAGGCATTTGTATGGAAAAAAAAGTAACACTTGAGCCTCTCTTACCTAATTAACCCTCTCCTCTTAAAGAGAAGAAAAAGAAAGGAAAATATTCCAAGTGAAAACACACCTATTACAGAGCTGCCTCTGTACATTTAAAAGTAAAACACAGCAATTTCATAAAAACTAATGTAAAAGGCATCCTTCGAAATCTTCCCACTGGAGCCTTAGATAAAGCAGAGATATTTTCATAAGTAAGAATGTGCCTTTAAAAAAAGGGAAATAGTTGTATTTTGGCAAATACGCATAGAATTGACCCGACAACATGCTGTATACCCTGGGACTAGACTGCTCATCAGTGGTCCTTCTCCAATGCCATGTCCCTAGGATTTAACCATTCTACGGAGGAGCCGAGCAGAGTCTGAAGTTCAATTGTGAATTCAACCAAATCTACTAGTTCTTGGCTTTCAGGATTGAAGGCTTCCAGGTCTTTGGACCAAGAGTATAAGAAACTTGCTGAGACCTGCCTGTAAAACTCTGCCTCTGTAATTGTGATGATTTCTAAATTTGGAAAACTGCAGCGAAATATGCAGGATGACATTTTCAATTTCTTAAGCACATCTGAAAGCAAAAACCAGTTTCGTGCCCTACAAAACACAAAGGAAAGTGGTTCAAATTCCTGGCAAAATGTAAGTTGCTTTCAATAACTAATTGGTATCCGAATAAACCAGTGTACAGCTGTAACAAGAGCCAGTTCTTCCATTTCTGTCCCTGACCCCACCATTTCTTCCCATGACCACTCATGGACAATATTGTTCTTTCTAGGTGAACAAAAGTATCTTCCTGTAGTAGGAGTAATTCTGGACTCATCTGGTTTTAAGAGAACATCTAGAGAAGACCAACTAATTTTTATAAAGGAGGAGGAACATCAGAACAAGATCCATCATAATGCCACTTCAGTGTTCTCACTGCTGATAAAAACAGGCAAAGCCCTGCTTACTCAGCTCTGACCAGAATTCTAGTTAATAACTATCAATGTGTCGCATTGTAGTCACCAAGGGAAGTCTGTATCCCAACCAAAGAGGACTGATTACAAACTCCTTTATGATCTCTTCTCCCCCCACCCCTGACAGTAGGACATTTTAAATACAGAAGGCTATCTATTGTTTCTTTACTTGCACGTATCTCCACCCCCACCACTCATGTCTTTTGGGATTGATGTTTTTGAGAAGCAAACTGTCAAATTATTTATATATATTCCGTGATATACATACATCTATATATACACACACATTTATATACATATACATATATACATTTGCATACATAATGCACAGGCATACCTATATACATATATAAATATGCATACAAATATACACATACATATGTAAACATATATATACACATATACACGTGTATACGTCTATACATATATACACTTGCATACATATGAATGTACATGTATATACATGCATTCATATGTATACATATATGCATATATACATGTGCAACCATACATATTTACACTGCATATATATGTATGGACACATATGTATACACTTGCATAGATACGCATGCATGCATATATACATATGTACTCTTGCATACATATGTATGAATATACACATGCACGCATATGTATACATATATACACATACATAACATACACATGCAATATATACACACATACATATGCGTACATATATATATACATGTACGATTTCTATCATTAATAAAATTTATGGTTTAAAAAGTTTATGGTTTGTAACGGCACACAAATTTATAATTTGAGAAACTGAGAATGTTAATATTTACTAATCTCTTTTGTTAACACTCAGGAGAGCACAGGTCTGTTGATACATATATCCCAAGAGACTGGTCACCAGGGCCTGTTGGCTCCACACTGAATTTAAGCAAATCTTGTATACAAAGATTCCAGGAATGATGAATAATGATTTTCCTAATCATACATGAAAGGAGAGATTAACAACATAGTGCAGTACACTTCATGTGCCTGAGAAGGCACCTATAAGGGTATGTTGGGAAGCTTCTAGAATGTAATACTGAAGTACCCAAGGAACCAACTCTTCTATGGAGTCCAGTGAATGACAACTTTAATGCTTTGTGCTCTGGGGTCTTCTTAGTCTTGGTAGTATTCTGATAAGGGCAGTTTATATTGTTCTATGTATCTGATCCCCACTATGTATAACTAATCTTTTCCAGAAAAGATCAAGTGTGGTTCATGGACACTTAGAAGGTACTCACCCATGCTCCCCTGCTTCAAAGGGTTTTCGGGTCCAGCTACCCCAGGACTCAATACTTTTCAATCATATGATATAAATGCTTACCGCTGACAAACAGACACTTGGATGTTATAACATGGTAAGAGGGGGCTGTCTGAAAATTCAAATTCAAACACATCACTGTTAGCCTTATCTTCATCATACTGGTCCTCTGGTCCTGGCAGGTTTGCCAAAATGTTATGTCCAGCTTTATTATCTGGTTCTAATGGAAAGAAAAGACAAAAAAAGGAGTCAGTAGGTTCCATCAACATTTTAGGTCTCATTAATTAAATGATACTAAAGAAAAAGAGAACATTTCCTAATGACCTCTGCTTATGACACACACTACCCACCTACCCTTCATCCACATCAGGGAGAAATGTTATGGAATACATTCATTTCCCAGTAAACTGCGAAAACCATATTGCTTACCACACAGAGAGCTTCCATAGAACTCCCAAGGGGCAATAAACTCATCATCACTGGGACCCTGGAGGTCATTTACATAATCTGGAGAGGAAACAAAATAATAACATTTTAAAAAACTTAAAACAATTTCAGCAAAGTTGCAGGATACATAGTCAAAATAGAGAAATTGGTTGCTTTTCCATACACCAACAATCCTAAAAGAAAATAAAACAATAGCACAATGCATCAAAAAGAATCAGTACTCAGGAATAAAATTAAGCAAGGGGGCAAAACACTTGTATAGTAACAACTAGAAAACTTTGCTAAAAGAAATCTCAGAAAATACAGATACATGGAAAGATATCTATATTCCATGTGTGTGGATTAGATGGTTTAATATTTAAAATTTGCATAACCAAAGCAATCTACAGATTGAATGCAATCTCTATCAAAACCCCAGTGACATTGTTTTGTTTGCAAAAATAGAAAAATCCATCTTAAAATTCATATGGAATCAAGGGATGCCAAATAGCCAAAATAATCTTCAAAGAAGACAAATACAGTTACTTCACGCTTCCTGATTTCAAAACATACTATAAAGCAAGAGTAATCAAGACAGCATTGCATTGGCTTAAGGACAGATATACAGGCTAAGAGGACAGAACAGGGAGCCCCGAAATAAACACCCACATAAGCTGCCAAAAAGTCTTGACAAGGGTGGTAAGGACTATCTCTTTAAGAAATTCTGCTGGGGATGGTGGATATACACAGGGAAAAGAATGAGCCTGGATCCTTACCTGACATTGGTTGCACAAAATGACTCAAAATGTATTAAAGACCTAAACACGAGACATAAAACTATAAAAAACATTAGGGGAAAGATTCAGAAAATTGCATTCCAATAATTTCTTGGATATGACACTAAAAGCAGAGGCAACAAAATAAAAAGCAGGTAAATGTGACATTAAACTTAAAAACTGTGGTGCATCAAAGTAAACAACAGAGTGAAAAAGACCACCCCCAGAATGGGAGAAAATGTTTGGAAATCATGTCTTGGGTTAATAGCCACAATATATAAGGAGTTTTTAGAACTCAAAACCAAAACAAAACAGGGGCGCCTGGGTGGCACAGCGGTTGGGCGTCTGCCTTCGGCTCAGGGCGTGATCCCGGCGTTATGGGATCGAGCCCCACATCAGGCTCCTCCGCTATGAGCCTGATTCTTCCTCTCCCACTCCCCCTGCTTGTGTTTCCTCTCTCGCTGGCTGTCTCTATCCTGTCGAATAAATAAATAAAATCTTTAAAAACAAACAAACAAACAAAAAACCCATGATCAAAACATGGGGAATAGACAACTCCCCAAAGACATTCCAGTGGTTAATAAGCACATAGAAAGACATTCAACATCATTCATCATGAGGGAAATGAGAATCAAAACTACAGTCAGATATCACTTATATCCATTAGGATGGCTACAATGAAAATAAACAGAAAACAACAGGTGTTGGCGAGGATGCGGAGAAAGGGGACCCTCTTACACTGCTAGTGGGAATGCAAGCTGGTGCAGCCACTGTGGAAAACAGTGGGTAGGGCCTTCAAAAAGTTAAAAGTATAGTTACCCTACAACCCAGCTATCCCAGTTCTGAAAACATATCTGAAAGAATTGAAAGCAGGATCTCAGGTGTTTGCACACCCATGTTCATTACAGCATTATTCACAATACTCAAGAGGAATAAACAGCTCAAATGCCCATCCTCAGATGAACGGATAAGCAGTTGTGGTACACACATAAATGCAATATCATTCAATATTTTTTAAAAAAAAAAAGAGATTCTGACCCGTTGCAACATGGATGAATCTTGAAAACTCAATGCTTGGTGAAAGCCAATCACAAAAGGGCAAATATTATTTAAGATTCCTCTCATATGAGGTATCTAAACCAGTCATAATCACTGAAAAATAAAGAGATTATTGCTTACCAGAGTCTGGAGGGAAGGACAAGTGAAATTAGTGTTTAATGGGTCCGTTTTTCAAGATGAAGATGTTCTAGAGCTCTGTTACACAATATGGATATACTTAACACTACTGAGTTGTACACTTACAAATGTGTAAGATAGGGGGCACCTGGGTGGCTCAGTTGGTTAAGCATCTGCCTTTGGCTCAGGTCATGATCTCAAGGTAGTGGGATCAATCTCTCTTCTTTGACACTAAGATGTTTTTTTCTGCCACATGAGGCTAACTTAAGATAAATATTTATTACCATCTGAGTCAGTGGCAATCTTTGGCAGTAAGTGAATTATAAAGAATTTAACTCTACTTCATTCTTTGCATTCATGAAAAACTTGTGGTGTGTTTCAGGGATCCTATTGTGACTGTGGCTTAAATGATAGCTTATCTGCTAAAACCCATGGAATCACCCAAATAGTTTCCTAAATGGGACATCTGCATCTTCATTTTTACCCAGACTTGAAATGTAAAAATACTTCAGTTAAACATGCACATGTAGAATGTGTAAATATTTAGGAAATCTTCTTAAACATTAGTCCAAGTAGACCAAAGTAAATGCAGAATCAATGGCTAATCACCAAAATAATTAACTGAACTAAAGTGCTGTATTATACCAAACAAAAGGCAGCATTATTACTGTCCTAAAATCTAAAGCTTTTTAATTTCTGCCCAGTAAAATCCACCTTAGTTACCATTTGAGTTTTAATAAAGAACATTTCTTAAATTTTGTCATTCCCTTTTCCTGAAGTGACGTACCTGCCAGAAATATTTCCATAAGTTCACTGTGAGTCATTTGCATGATGGTTCTACCTGAGTATGTAGCCAAAGTGGGGTCGGCACCATAGGAGAGGAGCAATCGGACAATTTCCAAGTGGTCATTCTCAACTGCATCATGGAGCGGCCTAGGAGGAGATGTGCAGAGCGATTAAAGTGTGTACACATGTTTCTGAAGTTATTTCCTTTAACAATAGGCAAATCTATATTAATCCAAGACCCTAATTCAAGACAAAAGGGAAAACATTCAAGAACATCAAGCAGTGACAGGCTGTATAAAGATTAACTCACAGTGGGGAAAGATTCCATCATAATGGAAATGAAACCAATAGAATAAACCATTGCTATACAGCTTGTACAAATATCTTCTCCATTTGAGGGGGAAAAAAAGCAAAAATAAACTACTGGGACTTCCTAAGAATAAAAAGTGTCTGCACACTGAAGGAAAGTTTCAACAAGAAGATATTTGCAAATGACATTTCTGATACAGGACTAGTATCCAAAATACATAATGAACTTATCAAACTCAACACTCAAGAAACAAATAATCCAGTTTAAAAATGGGCAGAAGACATGAATAGACATTTCTCCACAGAAGACATGCAGATGACTAACACACACAGGCAAAACGCTCAACATCACTCATCATCAGGGGGTTGTTATCAAAACTCCACTGACACCACGTCACACATGTCAGAATGGCTAAAATTTACAACCCAAGCAACAACAGGTGTTGGCAAGGATGTGGAGGTGGGAAATGCAAACTGGTGCAGCCACACCAGAAAACAGTATGGAGGTTCCTCAGAAAGTTAAAACTAGAGCTGCCCTATGACCCAGCAATTGCACTACTAGGTATCTACCCAAAGAACCCAAAAATACAGATTCAAAGAGATACATGCACACCAATGTTTATAGCAGCATTACCAACAATAGCCAAGTTATGGCAAGAGACCAGACGTCCATCGACTGATGAGTGGCTAAAGAGGAAGTGGTATATAGATATGATGGAATATTACTCAGCCATGAAAAAGAATGAAATTTTACCACTTGTGACGACATGGATGGAGCTAGATAGTATTATGCTAAGAGAAACAAGTCAGTCAGAGAAAGACATACACCACATGAGTTCACTCATTTGTGGAATTTAAGAAACAAACGAGCAAAGGGAAAAAAGAGAGAGAGAGACAAACCAAGAAACAGACTCTTAACTCTAGAGAACACACTGATGTTTACCAGAGGCAAGGGGGGTCGGGGATGGGTGAGACAGGTGATGGGAATGAAGAGTGCACTTACCATGAAGAATACTGTGTAATGTGTGGAAGTGCTGAATCACTAAATTGTACATCTGAAACTAATAAAACACTGTATAGTTCAACTAACTGGAATTTAAATAAAAACATAAAAATAAACAAATACTCCACTTATTAAAGAACCAGGGTACAAGCATGAATGATTAGTGTAAACTCTCTTGAAGCTGGACTCCAGCACCTTAAAATAGATCAATGACCAACTATCTGACCCAGAAGCTCTGGAAAAGGAAGGAATGGGGCCTAAAGTTAACCTAGACTGAGACTCACTGTGGTGAGTTCCCATGAAGATACACAATCTTTCCCCTAATGTCCACTCAGGATGGAATGTTGCCTGCAGTCCCATCCTGGACAGTTTTGGAAATGTGAGAGACCAAATACATTTCAGTTTTGCTAATTTCAGAAAGGAAAGCCCTGACATTGCCTTCCAGTAGCTCCCATGCATAGAATCACAAAGATACTTTCCAGGTTCCTCAGTTCCTCTGACCAACAAATCATGTTCAAAGACAGGGTAGGGGCCAAGTCTGAAGGTGTGTGTTATGATAGCAGTTCCTACTCAAAACCAACAGTTGCCTTCTGTATTGTCAGTACTTTCCCACTCATATATTAAGCATGCTAACTTAAATAGATTACAGAATCCAGAGTCTTAACCAATGTTATGCATGTGAGCCCTGATATATTTTCAGATGCTTCTGAGCCACATGACCATTATACAACTGGCCAAGATTTCATGCTCTGGTTCTATTAGCCAATTGAGAGAAAGAGAAACACATGCAGAAGTAGGCAAAAGGAGGACTACAAATTGCCTCTAACTGTCCAAGAGGAGTACAAAACTTGAGGTTAGAGGAGAGGCAATGACAAGCATGAGGCTGGAATTGCTGAGAGTCCAGGAATAAAGTGAAGAGAAGGACTTATGGGACCAGCAAGAGCTTCATGGAACAGGAAGCTTTTTCTGTTGCATATAGTGGAAAAACAGCAAAACAATGGCCAACATAATATCCCACTAACTCCTCCCCCCATCTTAACTGTGTATTTTTTTTATTACTTTTGAGCACTAAGATAGCTTGGTCAAAAAATATTTTAATTTTTTATTTTATTTATTCATGAGAGACAGAGATAGAGAGAGAAGGAAGCAGAGGGAGAAGCAGGCTCCCCGCTGAATAGGAAGCCTAATGACAGACTCAATCCCAGGACCCTGAGATCACAAGCTGAACCAAAGGCAGATGCTTAAGTGACTTGCTTGGTTGAAACTTTTAAAAGAAAAAAAAAAATTCGAAGACCAAAACACAGAAAACGACTAAGGGTTTTAAAAGCTAACTGAATATTTTAAAAAAGAAAGAAAAAATAATAAAAGCAACAATAGTAACTTCATCGAGATAAAAATCTTCTGCACAGCAAAGTAAAGTCAACAGAACTAAGAGGCAGCCCACCGAATGGGAGAATATACTTGCAAATGACACTATAGATAAAAGACTGGTATCCAGCGCAACTAATGAATCATCGAACCTTGCATCAAAACCAGGGATGTACTGTATAGTGACTAACATAATGTAATAAAAACAATTGAAAAAAAAAAGACTGGTATCCAAGATCTACAAAGAACTTCTCAAACTCAACACCCAAATAACAAACAATCCAGTCAACAAATGGGCAGAAGACATGAACAGACACTTTTCCAATGAAGACATACAAATGGCTAACAGACATATGAAAAAGCGTTCAAAATCATTAGCTACCAGGGAAATTCAAACCAAAACCACATTGAGATACCACCTTACTCCAGTTAGAATGGCAAAAATTAAGAAGGCAGGAAATAACAAATGTTGGAGAGGATGTGGAGAAAGGGGATCCCTGTTACACTGCTTGGTGAGAATGCAAATTGGTACAGCCACTTTGGAAAACAGTGTGGGGGTTCCTCAAAAAGTTAAAAATAGAGCAATGCACTACTAGGTATTTACCCCCAAAGATACAGACATAGTGAAAAGAAGGGGCAACTGCATCCCAATGTTCATAGCAGCATTGTCCACAACAGCCAAACTGTGGAAGAAGCCAAGATGCCTTTCAACAGATGACTGGATAAGCAAGATGTGGTTCATATACATAATGGAATATTACTCAGCCATCATAAAGGATGAATACCCACTATTTGCACTGACATGGATGGGACTGGAGAGGATTATGCTGAGTGAAATAAGTCAAGCAGAGAAAGACAATTATCATATGGTGTCACTCACCTGTGGAACATAAGGACTAGCGCAGAGGACCACAAGGCAAGGGGGGGAAAAGTGAATGGGAAGAAATCAGAGAGGGAGACAAAACACGAGAGACTCTGGGCTCCAGAAAACAAACTGAGGTTTACAGAAGGAAGGAGGGTGGAGGATGGGGTAACAAAGTGATGGGTAATAAGGAGGGCATGTGTGGTGTTGAGCACTGGGTGTTATACACAACTAATGATTCATTGAACACTACATCATAAACTAATGATGTACTGTATGTTGGCTAATTGAACATATTTTTTTTAAAAGAGGAAAAAAAATAAGAAAATCAGAGAGTAGGTACAGCCTAACATTGAAGCCTACCCAATTGTTCTATGAAAACACACAAACACACACCAACTTAGAAGACAGAAATATTCCTACAAGTCTCACTACCTATGGAGTTTACATTAAGCTGAAGAGTTAAAGGCTATAGCCATAACAATTTAGAATACTGGTTTGGAATGACAGGAAAAACAAAATGAGAGTGAAGAACCGCAAACGCATGAAGTCTTAGCAAATAATTTCTAAACTACTATTTAAGATGCATGGACTCTGGGGAGCGCCTGGGTGGCACAGTGTTAAGCATCTGCCTTCGGCTCAGGGCGTGATCCCGGTGTTATGGGATCGAGCCTCGCATCAGGCTCTTCTGCTGGGAGCCTGCTTCTTCCTCTCTCACTCCCCCTGCTTGTGTTCCCTCTCTCGCTGGCTGTCTCTCTCTCTGTCGAGTAAATAAATAAAATCTTAAAAAAAAAAAAAGATGCATGGACTCTGGGAAACAAACTGAGGGCTTCAGAGGGGACGGAGGAGTGGGGGGTTGGGATAAGCCGGTGATGGGTATTAAGGAGGGCACGTATCGCGTGGAGCACTGGGTGTTGTACGTAAGTCATGAATCACGGAACTTTACATCAGAAACTAGGGATGTACTGTATGGTGAGTAACATAATATAATAAAAAATGTTACAAAAAAATAAAGAAGCCATCGAATAAAAAAAGATGCAAATACACATAACAAAATTAACCATCTAAAAACTTTGTAAGTGTTCAGTTCAGTGGCATCAAGTACATTCAGAATGTTCTGCAATCATCCCAATCATCCATCCACAGAAGTTCTTTCATCCTGCAAACTGAAATTCTGTATACCCATAGCCGCATTACTCCTCCCATCACCACTGGCAAGGACTATTGTACCTTCATATACAATTTGTCCTTCTGCAACTCGTTTATTTTACTGCGCACATTTTCAAGCATATTTACTTCAAGCACATGTTGTACCATGTGTCAGAATTTCTTTCCTTTTGAAGAATTAGTAGTATTCCATTCACAGGTGTATACCATATTTTGTTTATCCTTGATCCATCAACAGATATTTAGGTATTTTCTATTTCTTTTCCTTCTTTTTTTTTTTTGGTGCAAAATGTGTGGTTTATTAAAGCATGGGGACAATGCTGAAATGAACATGGGGATGCAAACATCTCCTTAATATTGTTCTCAATTCACACACATCTAGAAGTAGGACTGCAGAATTATATGGCAAATCCATTTTTAATATTTTGAAGAACTACCCTACTGTTTTCCATAATAGCTACTCCATTCCACATTCCCACCAGTAGTACACAAGGTTCTAATTTCTTCATACTGTTGTCAATGCTTTTTATTTTCTAGGTTACTTTTAATAGCAGGGTCATGGGGTTTTACTATAGTTTCGATTTGCATTTCCTTAATAATTAGTGACTTTGAGCTCTTTTCATGTACTTTTTGGCCATTTGCGTATCTTTTTTTTCTTTTTTTTACATCAGTGTCTACGTTCTTTACACATTTTATGATTGGGTTGTATTTTTGTTATTGAGTTGTAGGAGTTTCCTATATATTCCACATGCTAATTCCTTATTAGATATACAATTTGCAAATAATTTCTCTCATTCTTGTCACACTTGACTCTGTCCTTTGATGAATGAAAACTGATGTAGTCCCTTTCACCTATTTTTTCTTTTATTGTCAGTGCTTTTGATGGAATATCCAAGAAATTGATACCAAATCAAATGTCACACAGGTTCACCCTATGTTTTCTTCTAGTTTCATAGATTTAGGCCTTACATTTAGGTATTTAATCCATCATAAATTAAATCTTTTATGATGGTATAAGGTAAAGGGCCCAAGTTCATTCTTTTGTATGTGGATGTGCAGCTTTCCTAACACTTGTGGTTGAGGAGATGTATATGCCCATGAATGGTCTGAGAACATGTGTAGAAGATCATTTGACCACATATACAATGGTCTATTTCTGGGGTGTCTCTTCTATTCCATTGTACAATACATCTGCCTTTATACTAGCAAAACACTGCTTTGCTTACAGTAGCTTTGTGACAAATTTTCAAATCAGGAAAAATCAAGACAAGAGACTTTGTTCTTTATCACATGGTTTTCGTTATTTGAGGTCCCTTGAGATTCCATATGAACTTTAGGATGGATTTTTCTACTTATCTGTAAATGTTGAGATTTTGATAAAGACTTTATTAAAACCACACAGCTGAGTGACCTCAACAAGATAGAGGAACTGGAATCCTCAGGCTCTCATTGCCTCATGGAGACAGTGACTTAACATTGTATGGAATAAACTGGCCTTATGAGAACTCCAGGAGACAGTTCAGAGGTTGCAGCAATGAAGCTAAGTGTAGTCAAAAAGAGCTGCAATGAAACGGCTAAGAAAATGTGTTGAATTTACATGTGACAGCACCCTCACTCAGCACAATGGAAGTATAGTCAGGAAAAAAAAATCCCAGCTTCTCCCTGGATAAGGAAAGACACGAGTGGAATGTATGTCAAATGTTCTAGGTTTGCAGGGGAGCTATACTGAAGAACTGTTTTCTGTGTGGCTAACTCAGAGCTCTGAACTGAATGGGGCATTCTTTGGATGCTGTATTAGTTATTCAGCCTACCTGAACTGAATAAAGCAGACTGGAATGCTTAAATTGTATTTCTTACAGGCTGGAAAGTACCAGTCAGGATCCTGGCTGATCTGTTTCTGGCGAGGACACTCTTCCTGACTTGGGAGATGGCCAACTTCTTACTGTGTTTTCATGTGATGGAGAGAAAGAAAGAGTCTTTTTTTTTTTTTCCTTTATAAGGCCTCAGTCCTACTGGATTAGAACCATGCCTTTTACGACATCATTTGACATCAGTTACCTCCTAATGGCTTAATCTCCAGGTACAGTCACATTAGGACTTAGGGCTTCAAAATATGACTTTCGGATAGACACAATTCATATCAGAGCCCATACTTTGGAACTGGTAACAAGAAAGCACCTCTTGATAGAGACCAGAGAGTCTGCTTTACCACAGATAGTGAGAGCAAAAGATTATTGGGTCTTGAGAACAGAGGCACCTTCCACTGGGAAACTCCATATACAGTTCAAGAGAACACTTACTCTCAGAAAAGTCTGATAGGGTCCCAGATGCTCTACTTGAGCTGACTGGTGAAGGTCTTTCCTTGTATGAAACCAATCTGAAAAGACTGAGAAAGACGGCTGTTTTTTTTCCAAGCGCCATCAAAAGATCACGAAGAACACGTACACACAAATGGGAAAACATGGCTCACTCAAAAGAATAAAATAATCTCCAGTAAATGGCCCTAAAGAAAAGGCTTAAGAAATTCCTGACAAAGAATTCAAAATACCCATCCCAAAGGTGAACAATCAGCCAAAAGAGAAGGCAGATAATAGAATGAAATCAGGAATGATGCACATGCAAAATGAGAACATAGCAACAAAGAGAAACTATAAAATAAGAACTAAGCAGAAGCATGGACATGAAAAATATAATAACTGAAAAATTCACTAGAAAAAGGCAGGAGAAAGAATCAATGAACACAAAGACAAGCTATTTACATTCTTAAGTCAAAGAAGCAACAGAAATAGTCAGAAAAGTGAACAGAACCTAAGGGATTTACAGGACACCATCAAAGTAATATAAACATTATGGGAGTCCATTGGGATCATTCAACACAACCAGGGGGACTTATGTAGGGGATGCAAGGATGGTTTAAAATTTCAAATCAATCAGTCATCAATGTGGATACACCACATGAGCAAAATGAAGGATGAAAATCAGATCATCCACCTCAAACATCCATTCATGATAAAAACTCTCAACCTCCTGTAGCAAGGAAAACAGAACAAACCTATCAAACCATTGGAAACTAGAGCAAAACAAAAAAGCTTGCACATAGAAGGAAACCATAAACAAAACAGAAAGTCAGCCCACTGAATGGAAGAAGATAGATGCAGATGATGCATCCAATAAGGGATTAATACTCAAAATACACGAAGAACTTACATAGTTCAACATAAAGAAGACTAATAATTTGATTGAAAGAAGGACACAGGATCTGAATAGACATTTTTCAAAAGAAGACATCCCAGTGGCCAACAGACACATGAAAACATGCTCAACATCTCTCACCACCAGGGAAATGCAAGTAAATCAACACTACCATGAGATATCACATTACACCTGTCAGAATGGCTAAAATCAACAACACAAGAAATGAAGCGTTAGCCAGGCTATAGAGAAAAACGAACCACTTTCGGTGGGAATGCAGATTAGTACCGCCAGCTAAGGAATTCAAATGAGTTATTTAAGTAAACTGATAGGCTACAAAACACCACAGCAAGACAATTCATTGACATCAACAACAACAAAAAATGCATAATGCAAATGTGACATTAACAGAAACAGAAATCATAAAAAAGGAAGCATACAAATTCTGGACATGAAGAACTCGGTAACTGAAATAGAGAATGCAACAGAAAGCATCAACATCAGAATAGACTTGTGTACTACAGAAGAATCAGTAAAATAGGAGAGGAACTCTGAAATAACCCAGTATGAAGAGATAAACAGTGTAAAGGAAGCCTACTAGATCTATGGACACCACTGAAAAGCCACAATATCCAAATCCCTAGAAATCTGAAAGGGGAGGAGGGGGAGAAGCAGCAGAAAGTTTATTTAAAGAAATAGTGGGTGAGAACTTTCCCAGCCTGGGGAGAGATCTGAAATCCAAATTCATGAAGATATACACTATGCCATTTCTACAGTTCAAATGATCTTTTCCAGGACACTTTATAATAAAACTCTCAAAAATCAAAGACAAAGAAAGATCCTAAAGGCAGCAAGAGAAAATGAGATTGTAATATATGCAGAAATGATTTGACTATCAGCAGATTTCTCAGTACAAACCTTAGTAAGCCAGGAAAAAGCGGGATGATATACTCAAAGTGCTAAAAGAAAAAATACTGCCAACCATAAATACTCTATCTATCAAAATTATCCTTTAGAATTAAAGGATAAATACTTTCCCATATAGAACTAGGAGAATGGTATAAAACCAGAAGTCAGGAATCATAATGATGATTGGACCTGTCTTACAAGAAGTGGAAAGGAGTTTTTCAACCTGAAATCAAAGGCCACCAAACTAGTAACAAAAACTTACAAAAATATATAACACATTGGTAAAGGCTAATACTTAGTCCAATTGAGAAACTCTAATACTGTATATGAGGTGCATTACCTACTTAAATATACTAAAAAAAGGTTAATGCTATCAAAAATAACTGAAGCTAGTATAATTTGTTAACAAATATACAATATGAGAAAGGCAAACTCCAACACTAACTGCAGGATAGGGGCAACAAAAGGACAAGGTTTTTGTATGTCACAAACCATATACATACATATTATGTTGTTGTCAGTGTAAAGAAGACTGTTACAACTCTAAGATATTTTATGCAGGTCTCATGGTAACTGCAAAGCAAAATCTTACTGATACATAAAAGAGGTCATAACATGCCACCACAGAAAATCACCAATTTACAAAACACACACACACACACACACACACACACACACAACAAAACAACAACAACAACGACAAAAACAACAACAACAAACCACAACAACACCACACATGCTAAGAGAATAAAAAAAGAACAGGAAGTTCCAAACACCCCAAACCAATAAATGGCAATAGTAAGGCATTATGTATCAATAATAAAGGTATTTGAATTGAATTATCCAATACAAAATGACTGGATGCATTAAATACATGCTGCTAGCAAAAGACTCTTCAGTTCTAAGCACAACAGAGGCTCAAGATGAAAGAATTGAAAAAACACATTCCATGCAATTGGAAACCAAAAGAGATTAGGTACAGCTACGCTTGTATCAGACAAAACAGACTCTTTAAGCCAATAGCTAAGCTGTGACAAAGGAGGTCATTATATAATGATGAGGAGGTTAACTTATCAAGAAGACATAACCATGGTAAATACATATGCACCCAACATTGGAGGAACTAAATAAATGTTAGGCAAATACTAACGGATCTGAAAGGCAAGCAAGGGACTTCAATAGTCCACATTTAGCAATGCCAGGGCATTCAGACAGAAAATCATCAAACAATGTTGGACTTGAGCGATGTTTTAGACAAAGGAGACCTAATGTATGTAAGAATAGACACATTTAGAAAATTCCATCCCAAAGCAGCAGAATATGATCATCTCGAGTGCACATGGAACATTGTGCAGGACAGATCAGATAACAGGACAGAAAACACATCTTACCAAATTTAAAAAGACTCTTATCATGCAAATAGCTTTTCTGACTACAACGGTATGAAACCATAAATCAGGAATAAAAGGAAAACTGGAAAGCCTATAAATATATGGACTTTAGTAATATACTCATGAATCGCTAATGGTTCAGGAAGAAATCAAAAGGAAAACAAAAAACTATGGAACAAATGAGCATGAAAAAAAATACACACACAAAACAAAACACCAAAGGCTAAGGTAGGATGCAAAAGCAATTCTAAAAGGGAGCTTAATAGGCATAAATGAATGCACAAACATGTAAAACTACTGATAAAATCTAACATTACATTTCAAGGAACAAGAATAAGAGGAAGAACTAAGACACAATTACCAGAAAGAGGGAAATAACAAAATATCAGAGAAAAAAATAAATGAAATAGAGACTAGGAAAACCCAACTAAAAAGACAGGCTAACTGAATTTAAATTTAAAAAGAGATGTCAAAGAAAGGGGGGGTACTCAGAAGGGGGAATGAACCATGAGAGCCTATGGACTCTGGGATACAAACTGAGGGCTTCAGAGGGAAGGGGGGTGGGGGAATGGGATACGCTGTTGATGGGTAGTAAGGAGGGCACGTATTGCATGGTGCACTGGGTGTTATACGCAACTAATGAATAATGTATAGTGATATACATTACTGTGATATACAAATATATATATATATATAGTGATATACAAATAATGAATAAAGTAATGAATAATGTAAAGCAAACTTTACAACAAAAACTAAGGATATACTGTACAGTGACTAACATAACATAATAAAAATTATTATTAAAAAATAAATTTAAAAAGAAAGAAAAAAGAAAAGATCAACAAAACAAGGATCACAATTTTGAATACACAAAATTTTAGCTACATTAAGAAAAAGAAAGAATACTAAGTAAAAAAAAAATCAGAAATGAAGGAGGAAACATTACAATAGATACCCCAGAAATAGGATCATAAGAAACTACTGTACTCAATTATATACAAGAAAATCAGATAACCCAGGACAAATGGAAACCCAGAAAGAAATCCTGGAAACATAAAACTACCAAGACTGACTCAGAGGAAAACAGAAAGTATGAACAGACCAATAACAAATAAGATTTATTCAGCAATCAAACACCTTCCATGTGGCAGAGAGGAAGATGGAAATAGAGTAGGAGGACCCTAAGCTCACCTAGTCCCAGGAACAAAACCAGATAACTATAAAATCATCTAAATACCCAGAATTCAACCTGAAGATGAGAGAGCAAACTCTATAACTGAAGGGAGAGAAGAAGCCACATGAAGGTAAGTAGAAGGTGCAGAGACACGGTTTACGGCAGAAACAGATTGCAGGTGCTTGGAAGGAAGGAAGCCATGGTCACAGACAAGGGTGAGAGAGAGAAGAGCACACCAGGGAGAATACACAAAGAGAACACTTCCCCAAAGTTCCTGGCCAGGAGAACAAGGAGAACTGGATTTCTTGAGTTCTTGCAACCAACAGGGCTTAAAAGCCTGCACTTTTAAAAGTCAGTGGACTTGGCTGGGATAGAGCCCTGAAGGTGCTGTGCTGCTCTTCAAAAGAAGGCAGGCAAACAACCTGGGGACAGACAGCACGGAAACAGCCACCTGAAGGACACATGGGGGCACACAATGAGGAGATTATTCACTACTGTAAGAGAGCGTTCACCGAGTAGTGTTCACAGAGATGACTCTCCAGGAAGAAAGGAGCTGGCAGGTGCCATCTCCCTTCCCCAACCCTCAGCATAAACATGGAGCTACCTGTGGGCGGCAGCACAGCACCCACACTGGCTGCCTAACCTGCTTACACCAAGCCCCACACCATGTGCTCTGGCAGTCCTGCCCTTCCTCTCAGTGAAGCTTGCCTCAGTCCCAACATGGTGGGCCCCTCCCCCAAAGACCAGCACAAACCCCTGCCCATACCTCGTCTCCCAGCCAGAGAGATGTGCAGGGCTTCAGTTCTGGTGGAGGTGGTGGCAGGTCTCATTTTCACAAGCAGAGCAGAGCCCACCAAGTTAAAACTCATCACATTCAGGCCAGGGACCAATGACTGCCCACGGCAGGCAAGGAGAGCTTCTGCAGACAAGTGGTGTGAAGGACAGAGCAGCCAAAACACAGCAGCAGAGTGCACGCAGCACACAGCAGGGACACTCCCTGAAGTGACAGGCCCTGGACACTACCTTGTCTTAATAAAGCCATTACTCTCAGGACCAAAAGACACAAAAGGCTTTTCTAATACAGAGAAGAAGAGAGAGACATAGACAAAATTCCAAGACTGAGGAACTCATCCCACATGAAAGAATAAGGTATGGCCATGTTCAGGTAAGTAAGTAAAGCAAATCTGCATGACCTGCCTGATGTAGAACTTAAAGCAACAATCATAGCATACTTGCTGGGCTTGAGAAAGGAAAAGAAGACATCAGGGAGACCCTTGTCACAGAGATAGGAGAATGAAAAAAAAAAAAACAAGCAATCAGAAATTTTTAAAAATGCAATAAATGAGATTAAAAACAGACTTGATGCAATGAACAGCATGCTGAAGAAAAAAAGGAAAAAATTAGTGACCTCAAAGACAAAATGATGTAAAATAATGAACTGAACAAAAGAGAGAAAGAAAAATTATGCAACAAGAGAACAGACTTAGGGAACTCAGTGATTCCATCAAATGTAATAACATCTATATCAAAGGAGTCCCCAGAGAAGAAGAGAAAAGTAGGCAGGAAATTTGTTTGGGGAAATCATACCTGCACATGTCCCTAATGTGGGCAAGGAAACACACATCCAGATCCAGGTGGCACAGAGGACTCCAATCAAAATCAACAAAAGCAGACCAACACCAAGGCAATTGTAATAATATTTGGAAAATACAGTGATAGGGAAAAATTCCTAAAAGCTATAAGACAGAAGAGTTCCCTAACTGATAAGGGAAGACCTATATAGGGTTAGCAGATATGTCAACAGAAACTTGGCAGACCAGGAGCCAGTGGCATGAGATAGTCAATATGGAATGGAAAAAAACTGCAGCCAAGAATGTTCTACCCAGCAAAGCTGTCATTCAGATTAGGGAGAGACACAGTTTCCCAGACAAACAAAAATTGAAAGAATTTGTGAGATAGTCAATATGGAATGGAAAAAATCTGCAGCCAAGAATGTTCTACCCAGCAAAGCTGTCATTCAGATTAGAGAGAGACATAGTTTCCCAGACAAACAAAAATTGAAAGAATTTGTGAACACCGAACCAGCCCTGCAAGAAATATGAAAGGGGACTTTTTGAGTGGAATGGAGAAACCAAAAGTGACAAAGACTACAAGGGAACAGAGAAAATCTCCAGACACAATGACAAAACAAGTAATAAAATGGCACTAAATACATATCTATCATTAATTATTCTGAATGTAATTGAACTAAACGCTCCAATCAAAAGACACAGCATACCAGAATGGGTAAAAAAACAAGCAAACAAATAAGAACCATCTACATTATGCCTACAAGAGAATCATTTTAGACCTAAAGACACCTGCAGATTGAAAGGGAGGCGATGGAGAAACATCTATCATGGTAATGGACATCAAAAGAAAGCTGGAGTAGAACCACTTATATCAGACAAAATAAACTTTAAAACAAAGACTATAACAACAGACAAAGAAAGACACTACATAATAATAAAAAGGACAATCCAACAAGAGGATTCAACAATTATAAATGTTTATGCACCCAACATATGTTCAAGCAAATAAATAAAGCAGTTAATAGCAAACATAAAGGAACCAATTGATAATAATACAATAACAGCAGGGAAGTTTAACACTCTACTTACAACAATGGATAGTAAATCCCCCACATCAGGCTCCTCTGCTGGGAGCCTGCTTCTTCCTCTCCCACTCCCCCTGCTGGTGTTCCCTCTCTCGCTGGCTGTCTCTCTGTCACATAAATAAATAAAATCTTAAAAAAAAAAAAGAAGATTGATATCATACCATGCATATTTTCAGACCACAACACTATGGAACTTGACATCAACCACAAGAAGAAAATTAGGGAAGACCACAAATATACCAAGGTTAAAAAACAAACTACTGAAGAATGAATGGGTTAACCAGGAATTGAGAGAAGAAATTGACAAATACAAGGAAAACAAATGAAAATGAAAAGCCCAAAACCTTTGGGATAGTAAAGGTGGTACTAAGAGGGAAGTATATCAAACTAATGAGCCTCCTTCAAGAAGCAAGAAAAATCTCAAATAACCAACCTAACCTCACCTAAAGGAGCTAGGAAAAGAACAAGCAAAATGTAAAGCCAGCAGAAGGACAGAAATAATAAAGATGAGAGCAGAAATAAATGATATAGAAACAAAAGAAGACAACAGAACAGATCAATAATACTAGTAGCTGGTTCTTTGGATAAAATCAATAAACCACATAAGCCTCTAGCCAGACCTGAAAAAAAGAAAAGAGAAAGGACCCAAATAAATAAAATCACAAACAGGAGGGGAGAAATAACAACCAAAGCCACAAAAATACAAAAAAAAATTATAAGAGAATGTTATGAAAACTATATGCCAACAAATTTGACAATCTGGAAGTACCTAAATTCCCAGAATCGTACAAACTACCAACACTGAAACAGGAAGAAACAGAAAACCTGAACAGACCAATAACAAACAAAGAAATAGTCAGTAATCAAAAAACTCATAACAAACAAAGCCAGGAAATGATGGCTTCACTGCTGAATTCTATCACACATTTAAAGAAGAGTTAATACCTATTCTTCCAAAGCTATTCCATAAGACAGAAATGGAAGGAAAACATCAAATTCATTCAATGATCAATATAGTATTTTACTGGGGGTGCCTGGGTGGCTCAGTTGGTTAAAAGCCTGTCTTCAGCTTGGGTCATGATCTCAGAGTCCTGGGATTGAGCCCCGCATCCAGCTCCCTGCTCAGGGGGGAGCCTGCTTCTCCCTCATTCCATACCGTCCTCCCACTCATGTGTGCTCTTCTTTCAAATAAATAAAATCTTAAAAAAAATACACCCATATGTTACTGACACAAAAACAGATATATAGATCAGTGGAACAGAATAGAGAACCAGGAAATGCATCCTCAACTCTATGGTCAACTAGTCTTCAAGAAAGCAGGAAAGGATACTCAATGGAAAAAAGACAGTCTCTTCAATAAGTGGTGCTGGGAAAACTGCACAGCCACATACAGTAGAATGAAACAGGACCACTTTCTTACACCATACACAAACGCAAACTCAAAATGGATGAGAGATCTAAATGTAAGACAGGAATCCATCAAAATCCTAGAGGAGAACTCAGTCAGTAACCTTTGACCTTGGCTGTAGCAATTTGTTACTAGACACATCCCAGAGGCAAGGGAAACAAAGGCAAAAATGAACTATGCTAAATAAATATAAACTAAATAGGCTAAAAATAACCTTATGCACAGCAAAGGAAACAATCAATAAAAAAAACCATCTACTGAATGGAGAAGATATTTGCAAATGATATGTTCAGTGAGGGGTTAATATCCAAAATATACAAAAAAACTAATAATTCCACACCAAGAAAAAAAATAACCCATTATAAATGGGCAGAAGACATGAATACAGAGTTTTGAAAGAAGACATCCAAATGGCCAACGGACACATGAAAAGATGCTCAACATCACTCATCATCAGGGAAATAGAAATGAAAACCAGAATGAGGTATCACATCACACCTGTCAGGATGGTTCAAATTAACAACACAGGACATAATACGCTTTGGTGAAGAAGTGGAGAAAGGGGAACCCTCCTGCCCTGTTGGTGGGAATGCAGGCTGGTACAGCCATTGTGGAGAACAACATGGGCGTTCCTCCAAAAGTTAAAAATCAATTACCATATGATCCAGAAATTGCACTACTGTGTATTTACCAAAAGAAAATGAAAAGATATTTGAAAAGATATATGCACCCCTATGTTTACTGCAGCACTTTTTTACAATAGGCAAGATATGGGAACTGAAGTTTCCAGCCATAGGTGGATGAATGTACACACACACACACACACACACACACACACACATCCGCTGGAATAATACTCAGCCTTGAAAGAGACTGGGATTGTGCCATTTGCAACCAGATGGATGGACCTACAGGGTATCTTGCTAAGTGAATAAGTCAGTCAGAAAAAGACAAATATCATATATGTAATCTAAAATAAAACAAAGCAATAAACAAAAAGAAAACAAATGAAAAAATAAACAAAAAGCAGAATTAGAACTACTAGCACAGAGAACAAATTGATGGCTGCCAGAGGGGAGTGGGAAGATGGGAAAAAGGGGGAAGGGGAGTGGGAGATGACAGCATTTCAGTTATGGAGTGAATAAGTGTCGAGTGAAAGGCACAGTCTGTGATGTGGTAATAGGGATGTTATGAGACAGGTGGTAGCTACACTTGTAGGGAGCATAACATAATGTTTAAACTTGTCCAATCACCATGTTATACACCTGAAACTAATGTAACAACTATGTCAATTACACCCAAAATTTTTAAAAAAGGTACAAATAAATAAATGTGTTAGTCTCCAAACAGAGGCTGCTGTTAGTATAACAACTGAAGAAAAATGTAGCAAAGAATCAATGAAGTTACCATTGTTCATGAAATTATCACATTTTATTAAGACTCTCTACCTGTAGCTTCTTTTGTATTTACTTACGTGAACATGCATATGGACACCGTTTTCACATATTATCATCTCCATCATTATATGGGATAACAAAGGCTATTAGAAAAAGTTTTATTTACTACAGAAATCACATTATGTACCTTCCCCAATAATGGAATGAAACTAAAATCAAGAGTGGAAGGAAAAATGGAAAATTCACAAGTACATGGAAATTGAAACCAAATTTTAAACAATGAATGTATCAAGGAAGCAAACACAGTGGAAACTAAGAAAAAATAGCTCAATACAAATGAAAATGAAAATACAACTGTGAAACTTATAGGATTCATTGAGACCAAATACTAAGAGGTAAGTAATGGCGGTCAACACACTTGAAAAATCAAAAGATCTCAAACCGACAACAATTTTCTTTTTTATAAACACTATGTATATAATTTTAATAGCCTTGCCTTATCATCACTCTAGTTTTGTGGCATTATTTGTAATTCGTCTTTATTTCTCATATTAGTTGAGTCCTCTTATTTCATAAAATGGATAGTAATGACTCAGTTTTCATTTTGTATTTTCATAATTTGAGACTTGTCTGTTTCTTAGTCAAGTTTGTTTAATAAATAAATAAATCATCAGCAGCAATAAAAGTGTCGATTTTGTTAATCTTTCAAAGGACTAACTATTGGGTTTTGTTGATTTTGTCATTTGTTTTTCTACTCCCTATTTTATCTGTGCTATAATCTTTTGTATTTCCTTCCTTCTGCGTCCCACGGGTTCACTTTGTTCATCTTTCTGAGTTCCTTAAGTTTTCAGGTAAGGTGTTGATTTGAGATCACCTTTTCATGTGAGCATTTAGCATTTATAAATACAAGTTTTCCCCTTAGCATAATTGTTGTGTCACGTAAGTGTTGATGTTTTTTTGGTTTGCGTTTATATCCAATTATTTTGTAATTTCCCTTCTGTTTTCTTCTTTGATCCATATTCTTTAGTCTATATTGTTTAATTTCCACAAATTTTCTAATTTTGCTGTTTTGTTTTTGTTACTTATTTCTAACTGCATCCCACTGTGGTCAGAGAAGGTGCTTTCTATGATTTCTATGTTCTTAAATCTAATGAAATTTCATTTGTGGCCTAATATATGGTGTAATGTGGAGAATGTCCTGCGTGCACTTTCAAAAGAAACAGGTGTATTCCACTCTTGTTGAGTAGAGTGTTGTGTATAAGTATGTTAGATCTAATTGGTATATTGTGTCATTGCAGTCTTGCATTTGCTCACTTACCCTCTGCGGGTGCATTATTAAAAGGAGAGTATTGAAGTCCTTCACTATTTTTGTAGAACTTTTGATTTCTACTTGTAATTTCATCAGTTTTGGTTCATATAATATATTTTGATTTTGTGTTGTTACATGATGATTTGTGTTTATCCTCTTTATTAAACTGTTCTTTCCTTGTCCCTTATAATCATTTCTGCTTTAAAGTATATTTTGTCTAAGACCACACCCACTTCTTTGTCTTCCTATTTACTATTTGCTTGAAATATTTTTTCCATCATCTGATATTATCTATGTTTTTGGATTTAATCTGATTCTTATATATAGAATATAGTTGGATAGAATTTTTTAAGCCCTTTTAATTATCTTCTCATTTTCGTTTTTGAATACAGTTCAGTTACTTTTTGTTGTTACTCTGGGATTACACTTAATATACTAATGCTATAACCATCTAATTTGAATTTATACTATCCTAATGTAATTAACATAAAAAACTCTGCTCTTATACAACACAGTCTACAAATGTTTCAGTTATTGATGCCATAGACTTCAATCTTCACACAAAATGTTTTCCAAAACAGACAGTAATAATTGGTTTTGTATAAATTACTTTGTTAAATCATTTACAAAGCAAAAACAAAAGAGCTACAAACCAAAGTTACTATAAAACTAGATTAAAATGGCCCATGTATTTACCTTTAACAAATTTCTATTTCTTTATAAGGTGTTATCATCTAGTGTGTTTCATTTGGACTTGAACGGCTTCTATTAATTATTTTTTGCAGTTTAATTCTACAGTTAACAAAATTCCTGAGCTTTTCTTTATTTCAGAAAGTCCCAATTTTTGAAGGTAGCTTTTCATAGATGTAGGATTCTTGCTTTACAGTTTTTCCTTTAGCACTCTGAATATTTCTACTTCCTGTAAACCTTCCTAGGGAGAATTATGCCGATAACCTTACTGGAGAGCAGTGTATGAGCAGTGTATGAGTCACTTCTCTGTTGCTCCCCATTTCTTTTTTTGTTTTTGGCTCTCAACAATTTCACTGTAATGTCTTAGTGTGAGTCTCTGAATTTAACCTGTTTGGAGCTCACTGAGCTTCTTACTTTGTCTGCATGCCTTCCAACAAATGTGCAAAAGCTTTGAACATAATTTCTGCAAATAATTTGTCTCCTCCCTTCTCTTTTCTTTCTGGAACTCCTATCAGGTATATATTAATCCAACGGATTATATTCAAGAAGTGAAGTAAGTTCTTTTAGCTCTTCTTCTATTTCCTTTGTGTTCTTTAAATTTGATAATTCAGTTGTCCTATTTTAAAGTTTGCTGATTCTTCTGCCTGCAGAAGTCACACTTAGAATGCCTCTGATCAGCTTTCATTTCAGTTACTCCGTTTTTTAGTTCTGCAATTATTTCTTTTTATGTGTCCTATGTCTTTATTGACATTTCAATTTTGTTTGTACATTGTTTTCTCTGTGCATGTTTTCTTTTATCTCTTGGAGCATTGCTAAGTTGTTTTACAATCATTGTGTAGTAGACAGGATTCTTTCTGCTTTTTTTCTCTTTTTTAAAGATTTTATTTACTTGAGAGAGACAGAACGAGAGAGAGCACAAGCAAGGGGAACTGCAGGCAGAGGGAGAAGCAGTTGCACCACAGAGCAGAAAGCCTGACGTGGGGCTTGATCCCCAAACCCTGAGATCATGACCTGAGTTGCAAGCAGATGCTTCATCGACTGAGCCACCCAGGTGTCCCCAGAATTCTTTCTCAAGGACAATATTGTGATTTTTTTTCCTTGTTGAAAAGCATACGTATAAATCATATAATGTACTAACCACCTTGTTGGTTTTTTTTTTTTTTTAAGTAGCCTATTTATTGCTAGGAATGGACATGAAATATAACAAAGTTCTTTCAGGACTATTCTAGCCTGTGCCTTTCCCCTGGTGTGTATACTGACATCCTAAGTCCACTTGTATATATGGTTGCTTTGGAATGCTGTAGTCTTTAAACAGTTGGTTCCCAAAAGAGAAAAAGACAAAGTTAAGGGGACTATTTGAATCTATTACAGGGGCGCCTGGGTGGTGCAGTCGTTAAGCGTCTGCCTTCGGCTCAGGGCATGATCCCAGCGTTCTGGGATCGAGCCCCACATCAGGCTCTTCCACTGGGAGCCTGCTTCTTCCTCTCCCACTCCCCCTGCTTGTGTTCCCTTTCTCACTGGCTGTCTCTCTCTGTCAAATAAATAAATAAAATCTTTTTAAAAAATAATAAATCTATTACGAAGCACTTCAGCCAGACGAAGAGGGTCCAATAGCAACAGCTGCCCACCTTTCTCTGTGACCCTCCATAAAGAGAAGCAGTAATGAGAGCTCAGATTTCTAATATCCGGATAAGTCGACTGATAAGCTGCTCCAAGAACATATGTACATCTGCCTGACACAGGACTGCGCTACTCCTAGAGGACAGATATCTGCTACTGTGCTGAGAGGAAATTGATCAAGATTAACTATTTAAGGTTTCCTGGAAGTGGCAATACAGTGCAAAATGGTTTCAAAGTGGTTATGTTATATCAGGCATATTTTGCCAGTACACCTGCTGTCTAAGAAAGGACTATTTCTGGTGCTTCCTAGTCTGTGAAGTTTCTTCTCATGTCATACACTTTTAAAGTTTTAAGTATGTTTCCAAAATTTCCTACTTAAAGAGGATTTTGCAATCAATGTTTCCACATACCTGAGAATTACTGCCCATGTCCCAACAAGACACTAAGGGTCCACTAACCTGGTTCCATCTTGGGTACTACAGTTGACATCAGCCCCATATTTAAGAAGGTGTTGAACAATGCAGAGCCATCCTCCTGCAGAAGCTTCATGCAGAGCAGAGTAGCCAGCATTGTCTTGATGATTCACATCACAAATCTTGTTTTCCAGGCAGTACAACACCAATTCCTGTGCAAAGAAGCAGGGGGAATGCTGTGAGAACTGCACAATGAATCTCATAATGATGACTTCATAGTTTGGTAGTACCCACTTTCAAAGACATTTACCATTAGTCTTGCGAACCCCCTGCAGCTATGGCAGGTAGTGCATACATGTTGGTGAGGGAGCACAAGCATGTGTTTGCTAGAAGCACATCTATTTCCTGAACCGCAGTTAGTGATAACAGAATGGTTGGCATGTCAGAACTACTCAATCCCACATGCAACATCTATCCTGTCTTTGTAGGTATTGCTCCTTCCAACTCATGATAAACCAACTGCTGTCACTGGATTTCATCTGCAAGCAACTGAGCTAACTATAAAATCCTTCCAGAGAATTCTCTCCAGATAACCCGGAAATCTCCAAAACAGACATGTTGACAGAAACAAGACATTGAAGCAACCACCAAAACTATCCCCAAACTAAAAAAGTGCTATTGTTTCAAGAGACTATGTGAATGCATGATAACACGAATATGTCCTGAGTGCAAAACAAGTTATAATAGATCTATGTAGGCTTACAATAAGAACATAATCAAGTACTGAGACAATATAACTTATCACTGACATCAGCCATGTTGGCTAGGGATATGGCAATAACTTTGGTGCAAAGCTGGAACGCCCAGCCCAGTCCCTGATCTGGAGGGGGTTGTACTCTCAGTTTGTTGCCCTTCCTTGTGCCATCCCCAGCCAGGGTGCCTCCTCACCAGCATCAAGGAGCAGCATCAGTAGTTTCTAAATCCAGACACCCACAAGGACACCAACCTCATAGCCAAGCTGGGCAGCCCGCTGCAGGAGGGTCTCACCAGCGTTCTTATTGACCACAAATCGCTGTCTTTCTGGCAGCATGGGCTGTGACTGGGAAGTCTCTGGAGGGGGACTTGAGTGTAGCAGCCTTTGTAAGATCTCAGAAGGTGGCGGTAATTGTTGCAAAAGATTGAAGGATTTCTGATCCTGGTTGGCTGATGACAGGTAATAGTTGGAACTGGGCTCTTCCTGCTTTGTGACTCCTCCAATGTTCACCTATTACAAAACCAAGGAGCATACACATTTAAGGCTGTCTTCCAGACATGCCTCTTTCCCTCCTACCCAAGTCAAAAATCATAGTGGAAGGCGGCAGCTTTTCCTTTTATTTGGGGGAAGGGAGCGAGTATGGGAGGTGGGGGTTTGGAGGCTAGTTAAGAGAAGTTTTCAGAAGAGGTTTCGTTTTTACCAGTTTGACAGTTCACCAACAAACAGGAGGCATGCCTCCTGGAACAGGAAAGTAACTTTGGGGGAGGAGCCTAGGAAAAGGAAAACTTTGTTTTTGAGAATCAGTCAGCAGATGGACTAGCTGAGAGGGATGAGTGAAGTGCCTGCACAAGCCTGATTCAGAAGGGGATTGTCAAAGTAGTACCCAACAAGTGTCAGGGGGTACCTTGCCATCAGCGTTCTCCACAGAGCAGTCCCCTGGCACTGACAAACCCTGCCTTGTTTTGTGGGAAATCAAATGCTTTGTTTTGCATACTCTTTTCCCAGATGGTTTCTCACTGTTCTTGGTGTATCTCTGCAGCATGGAAGCAGCTTGGTGATCCTTTTCATCTGTGCACAACACATGCGTCTTCTGAGTTTCTTTAATTTTCAGCTTTTCGGAAAGCGACCTTGATGTTGGTATGGTACTTGTACTGACAGATGAAAGGCTCTTTATGGGCAGAGTAGTAGAGCATATAGGAAAGCCTAAGGTGGGGGATGGTGTGCAGGAGAAAGAGATGGGTGAGAAGAAGCTGGTATTACAAATGCAGCCAGCACAGAAAGAAAAACCCATTATTAGCGCTGATTACTGGACTGGCTTTACATTTTAAAGATAAAGGAACTATGTTTCAAAGCATAAAGTGTTTTAACCATCCCACATTCAAATAACAATTAGGTTAACCCATAAAATCCCAAGCTGGAATTTTTTTTTTCAAATGCCAGGGACAAGGGACCAAATGCTAACCCTTCCTGCTTTCCCACCCAAACTCACTGGACCTGGGTAAAGGACTTTCACACTGATGGCCAGACTGGGTGCTCAGACCTAGCAATCAGATTCAGTCTGAGGCTGGAATGAGAGTGTTGGCAAGCCCCCGGCATCAGACTTCCCTTCCTAGTCGTGATAGGCTTGATAGGCAGTATCACAGGAAGGGAAGCTCCTTCCCTCTCAACCGTGCTCTGCACTGTACATTGTGGAAGAAAATGTGCAGGCTGAAAGGATGTGAGGAAAGACCTCCCTGCCTGCCACATCCTAGCCAGTCAACTTTACTCAAGTCCTCATGGGTTCTCTCCCACAGAGAACAGGTGATACACACTCTCGTTGTGAGGCAGGCAATCCTGCATATCTTGTTCATTGTCACTGGGTTTGAAGGACTCTTTTTTTTTTTTTAAGATTTCATTCATTTATTTGAGAGAGAGAGAGAGAGAGAGAGAGAGCGCCACTGAGAAAGGGAACACAAGCAGGGGGAGTGGGAGAGGAAGAAGCAGGCTCCCAGCAGAGGAGCCTGATGTGGGGCTCGATCCCAGAACGCCGGGATCACGCCCTGAGCCGAAGGCAGACACTTAACCGCTGTGCCACCCAGGCACCCCTGAAGGACTCTTCTGACCAGCTTCTATTGCTTTTGGCCTCTGCCCCTTTCCTGCAAGGCTTGTCCTTGGAGCTTTTATTTCCCTGGGCAGTGACCTCACCTTGAACTGTGTGAGCCATTTTCTTCTCGACCTTCTCGCCAGGTGTGCTCTCTGCCGTTGATACCTGTTGTTTCCACCATTTTCTAAGGTGTAGCAAGTGGTGTTGCTTCTTAGGATGGAGACCTGTTAATTCAATGCACACTTCAGTCTGGTCAGCTCACTGTAGTGTGGTTGTTCTAGGTGGTAGGAGGAATCGTCTCCCCTTTCCCTCTAAGGTGAGTCATCTAATGAAGAAATAACTACAAATTAAAAAAAAAAATCTTCCTGCTTTGGAGGGGGGCCAACTGTCTTGCCCATCATTAATGGAGGTGGGAGAGGGGAGAGGTGTGGTTACTGCCTCTGCTTGAGTATGTCACCAAGTCTTGGGAGAGGACTTATTCATCTTTGGCCATGTTTGAGCTTGAGCTCCTGCAACTGGGGAAGGACAGATGTGAGTGGCTTCCCCAAGAAGGGAATGGAATCTGCAATAGGATTTCCTTTGTGCATGTGTAGGGTGGGCAGCAAGACTCATGGTCATCCACTTTGTCTACATGCAAAGGCCACTGAGCAGGCAGCCAAAGCCAAATCTTACCTTTGGAGACCCATCTTTGTTTCACTTTCTGCAGAGGGTCCTCTGGAATTTCTTCCACAGTGGTCTCAGTGTGATTTCTGTCATCTGATAGTTTGTGTTTTCTGTCCAGTCGGACGGTAGGGTCGTGCTTGCTCATGGGCCACCTGTCCATGAAGTACTTCACAGAAATATCTTTCTCCTCTAGGGCTTTCAACAGATTGTATTTCTTTGCAGCACTATCTTCACCTGGGGGAGAGGAGACAATGAGGGCCCAAAGGTCATCATGAGAACACAGGACTGCCATAGCCAACATAATCTGCTACCAAAACACCCTTCTCTTTAAAGACAAGGAATCTTTCATTAGAAGTACAAAATCCTCAGAAATAGAAACCCCCAAAGGAGAGCCAGGTGAAGACAACTATCAGTTAAAGCAGAAATCAAGAGTGGAACTGGTTGAAACATATATGCCGTACCTCCTATACGGTACAGACTTGTAACTTTGTCATTTTTAAAACTGGAGGCATGACAGAACCAAGAAAGGAGATGAGAAGAGACATGAGGCATGAACATCATCTGTCAATAAATGGAAAACTAATGTAATGAAGAGATATCTCCCAAATGTTAGGTATACAAATGACAACATCAATATTTACTTGGGTTGCAACGCAGGACAGATGATGCATAAACAGGGGCAGAAAAATAGTGCTAAAACAAAGCAGGTCCTTGATGGACAGAAGCAATGGTCTCTCCTAAAGGTCTCTGGAGCTCTGAGCCTACAGCCCAAGCTGCTGCTGACACCTGCCAGAGAAGCAGAGGAAGGCAGGAAATCTGGGTAGAGCAAGGGCACTGGGGAGAAAACCTTACTAGTAAAGCCAAAGGAAAGATTTCTTAGCATATGCAAAAGTACAACTTTATAGGCAACTTTACAGGACACAATCTCCTTACTGTAAATCCTTTTCTGTCCTCTTTTCTCACATTATTGAAGAGGTGGTCCCATTTCCCAACCAGGAGGAAGTCTTTGAGACTCCAGCACCTCAGTAACATCATGAAGAGGCACAAGAACACTATTCTTCTTTTGAACACCTAACAATCTTCTTTTATGCCTTTCTTTACATGCAAGTATCTAAGGTCCCTCTAAAGACAGGGCTCCATTCCCTTCATTGTCAGTGTCTCTTTTCACACCTGGCTCAAAGCAGGCGGGTGAAGGCAGAATTAGCTAGGTGACATCATATTGCCTTTTAAATCCATAACAGAATTGCTGTTTAAGCAACACTTTTAAATCCATAACAGAATTGCTGTTTAAGCAACACAGAACCTCACTGTGTCTTCCCTGCTACATATCTTTAGAATAAGAATCTCTCAACTCCTGGTATTTTTTTTCAAAGCACAAATATATTTTTATTTTATTTTTTAATTTTAATTTTTATTATTATATTAGTTAGTCACCATACAACACACCATTAGTTTTGTTTTTTTTTTTTGAGCAAAAGCTATATTTATTTATTTTTTATTTTAACGTTTTTTTTTATTGTATTATGTTAGTCACCATACAGTACCTCCCTGGTTTCTGATGTGAAGTTCGATGATTCATTAGAAGACATCATTAGTTTTAGATGTACTAGTGTTCCATGATTCATTGTTTGCGCATAATACTCATCACTGGGCTAGCCCATCCCCCACTCCCCTCTCCTCTGAAACCCTCAGTTTGTTTCCCAGAGTCCACAGTCCGTCATCTCCCCCTGTTTTTGCCCCCTTCATTTTTCCCTTCTCAACTCCTAGTATTTTAAATTCTACATCCAGGCTTTGCATTTTAAGTGCAGGTCTAATGTAACAACCTGTATCTCTGACACTCTCGACCCTCTCTACAGAGGCATCTTTCTCACAGAGGCTTTCTGCTGAAGTTTTCACTCTCACTGCATCTTCCTAATAGAGAAATTAATTTATATGTAATATGCCTCAATTTTTGTCACAATAGTCACCATCTCCTGCCCATTGAAAACCACCTGGAAGAGTTGTGCTGACTTACTTCATAGACATTGACAGAAGTGACTCACTGGGGACTTCATCCCCGTGCTCTTTGCTCATCTGGACAAAACAAACTATCCCTCTGTCACCTCCAGGCTTCCCACCAGGTAAAGTTCTATGAAGTAAGTCAGCACTGCTGCTTAGATAGGGATGACATACTCCTGTGCATGATCTTCCAGATGGTCCCCTCCTGTCTTGGTTTCAGGAAACTTTCAGTGTGATGACTACGGTTACTTGACCTGAAGTATTATCAGGAACTCTCTATTACTAAAGTTGAGATACAGTAAAATTACTCTCGCACACATAAGAGTAGCTGCATTCTTCCCATTTTGCAAGACAATCTTTTCAAAGCTAGGTCCATCTATACCTTCCCCCAAACTGCCTTCCAAGCTGCTATAAGAAAAAAATGAGCAATAATTGAGAAGTTTTTAGTACTGCCCCTAATAGCAAGTATCCTGATTCACCAAGTGTAGTTCTCCCAAGACATTAAATATCATCATCACCTTCAACATTATCACCAGGAACAACACCCCGAACTGCCTAAGACACATAGGCTATCAGGTATGGGGCAGAGGGGCTCCATGCCACACTGCTGTATATCTCAACTTAGACTTTCTCAAATAAGGTCAATTCAAAAACTACCCTCAGGGTTATCCTTGTTGACAAAGGAGAAGGAAAGATATGCAGGACTCCAAACCATCAAGTTCTGCCGTCCTTGTTGTTACTTTTGGCCCTTCTAGAAACAGGAAGTCATATACCTTTGTCATGTACCATCCAGGCATATATGACTGTGGCTGTGTTCAAGTTTAACAAGCGTTCTCTCACAACATACACATCCCATAATTTATCATACTTGTACTATACCGCTACCTCACAAAAGCATCACCGTGGCAATATTTACATGTCACCATGGTAGCAACTAACTTCTGTTCCAGCATGCCTACTTATCACTAAAAAAATGCCAGAGTATTGACATGTTCGAGGGTTACAAAATTTCCTCTGCTGCAGGTAATGAAAGCATCTCAACAAAGGTTAATCTTGTTGAAACCATGATCCCCTACGGAAAAGGCACAGGAAATGTTTGTTGATTTTGACTCAAGCTTCTTCCAATTCCTTCAGTCTCCAAAGCCGAGGCATTGTAAATGAGCACGTCCTAGTCTGATGCAGCCAGATAGTAGACAAAGGAGACTACCGTTACATGTTCAAGAAGGAAGGGACCAACACCTCCTGGTCCCTTCCACTGGTGGTTCCTATTAATGAATTTCCCAAGTTTGAGGAGACTCCCAAATCACTTGTCAACTTCTAAAGTAAAACCAGGTGACTGTTCAATCACAGAATAAATGAAAATCCCAACCATTGTATTTTCAAGTTAACTCGCTTTTCTTAATCCCCTTCCAAAAAGACTAGACTTCTATAATGCATTAAACTATTACTAACTTCAGGGTCAATGCTTTTTGAAAACAATGTTTCTGAGGAGTTCAACTGGTGCTAGAGTAGGGGGACAGTATGGTTGTGTCATCCTGCGGATACAAGAAGGGAGTTACCAAAACATTGTGACTAACTGAGAAATCAAAGGGGGGAGTGTCAAAGACATAGTGCCACTCTACAAGTAGAAAGCTGACCACGTTTTGAAAGGTAGGAGATGTGCAGATTTGAAAGCCCAGGGACAGAGCTGTGGATAGGACAGCGGGGAAGGAAGCTATTGGAGCAAGCTACTGCAAAGGATTAGAAGCAGTAGAGCACAAACTGGGGCCTTTTGGAAGTCTGCCACTGTGCCTGGCATATAGGTGCTCAGGAGGCCAACTGGAGGAGAATCCCAGGTGTGACAGCATGGTCCCCAGTGATGCCAGAAGAATGGGTGGAGCCTAGGTCTTGCACTGTTCTCAGGCATAGGTGTGTGGAAACCCGCTGGGACAGTGAGGCTACATACTGGCTTTGTGCTCTGCGTTGCCACAGAGAGGGAAGTGCTGCTCTGTCCTGTGACCACTTTCATGGGTCAGGTCCAGCCAAAGGTAGAAGTGAGGAGAGAGGAGAAGTGGAGGTCTGCCCACAGGAGTCCCTAAAAGTTGGACTTTGGAAACTTAAGGGCCTGAGAAAAAACAAAGCAGATGACAAAGAAGAAAGGAAGAAAGGAAGAGAAAGAAAGAAGGAAAGAAAAGAAAGAAGGAAGGAAGGGAGGGAGGGAGGAAGGGAGGGAGGGAGGGAGAGAGGAAGGAAGGAAAGAAGGAAGGGAGGGATGGAGGGAGGGAGGGGAAGAAGGAAGGAAGGAAGGAAGGAAGGAAGGAAGGAAGGAAGGAAGGAAGGAAGGAAGGAAGGAAGGAAGGAAGGGAGGGAGGGAGGGAGGGAGGGAGGGAGGGAGGGAGGGAGGGAGGGAGGGAGGGAGGGAGGGAGGGAAGAAAGAAGGAGGGATGGAGGGAGGGGGAATGAAGCATGAGAGACTATGGACTCTGAGAAACAAACTGAGGGCCTCAGAGGGGAGGGGGGTGGAGGAATGGGATAGACCGGTGATGGGTAGTAAGGAGGGCACGTATTGCATGGTGCACTGGGTGTTATATGCCACTAATGAATCATCGAGCTTTACATAGGAAACCGGGGATGTACTGTATGGTGACTAACATAATATAATAAAAAATCATTAATAAAAAAAAGGCAAATACAATTTAAAAGGATCAGTTCTTGAGCACCTGACAAATGTCTGGCTGCTGCTAGAATGCTCTCTGCGGTCAGAGGGACTCACTCATTGTTTAATTCCCCCTCCACATTCACAGCACAGACAAGAGCAGGATCTAGGCTCCTCAGTAGCCCTGTATCTTCTGTGAACCCCAAATTTTTAGCCCAAATAACCCCAGGAATCCCTGATGGATGTCCTCCTGCCAGTGACTAGCAGAACTCCAGCTATCCCACTATGGTGCTTCCATAAGGTACCCACAGAACAGTACATACTAGGACACCCCAGGACAGCATCCACTATAGCTGCATTTGTCTTGCCAAGGTAAAATAGGTGTAAAACACTCCAAGACCTCCTAGGTCTACACCCACTCAGGTCCAGATGATTTGTCATAGCACCCCAAGTGAGTGCCCTTCAACCTGCCAGGTTGCACCAACTCTAGCAATCCTGTCAGGGCATCCCTGGTATGGAATGCCCTGTGACTCACCCCCTAACTTCCCTTGTTTCAGCTTCAGCTGTCCTATCATGGTTCACCCCAAATAGGGCACCCTGGAACCCCCAGCCTATGCCCATTTCAGCTCCAAACATCCCATCAGGATGGCCCTAGTGTGGAGTGCCCCAGGACCTTAAGCCCTTGCTCTGCTATAACTGTAATCTGCCAGCCAAAGCCACCAAAAACATGCAGGTCTACACAGGCAACAATCGTAGAGAAAGCTAATTAATTAAAAAAAAAATCAAACAGGAAGTCAAATAGAGTGAGAAGGCAGAGAAATATGTTCCAAACCAAAGAACAAGAAACTTCATAAAATAACTAAATGAAATTGATATAAGCAACCTACATGATAAACTTGAAACTAATGATCATAAAAATACAAATGTAAAGAGAAGAGTGGATGATTTTAGGAGAACTACAGCAAAGAGATATAAAATATTAAAAAGAACCAATAAGAGTTCAAAAGTACAATAACTTAAATGAAAAAATGTTCTGGAAGAAAACAACAGTAGATAAGCAGATGCAGAACTATCAGAAAGCTGGAAGACAGGGTAATGGAAAAGCACCCAGATTTGAGGAGCAAAGACAAAAAGATTTTTTAAAAATAATGATACATGAGAGATCTCTGGGACAAAACGTGTGTACTAACATGCATCATAGGAGTCCCAGAAACAGATGCAAGAAAAAAAGGGGCAGCAAGTCATGGGAAAAAATAATACTTGCAAACTTCCCTAACTTGGGGAAGGAAACATACATTATTTCAGAAAACACAGACATACCAGAACACATTACGATGAAAATGTCAGAGGTTACAGACAAAGAGAATTTTGAGAATAGCAAGAAAATAGAAAACAGTTATATACAAAGGAAACCCCAAAAGGCTATCGGCTGATTTTTCCACACTCTTCAGGCTAGAATGCAGTGGCATGATATATTCATGATGCTGACCGAGAAAAATCTGCTGCCACGATTATTGTATCCAGGAAGACTATCATTCAAAATAGAAGGATATGCAGAGCTTTCCAGAGAAAAGAAGGTTAAAGAAATTTATCACCACAAAACCAAACTTAAACAAAATGTTAAAGGGAGTTCTTTAAGCAGAAAAGAAAAGGTCATGGCTGAAAGTAAGAAAATAAAAAGAAGAAATCTCACAAGTAAAATCAAACACACAAAAAAGGTAGTATATCACTAACACATAAAACTAGTATTTGTGAAGGTTAAAAAAGTACTAAAAATCAATTGTATCTTCAAAAATAGTTAAGGGACTTGAAAAATTAAAAATATATAAATTATGAAATCATAAACATGAAACAGAATAAAACTGTAGTATTTTCGGAATGTGTTCAAACCATCAACTTAATATATACTATAATGTAGTTGAATATGATACATAAGTATTAAAATAATCACAAAACAAAAAATGCACAAAAAATAAACAAAAAATTTTCCAAGCATTAACAGTGAAGAAAGTCAGTGTGAAAGAAGAGAAGAAAAGAAGACAAAAACAGACAGAACTACAAAAACAGCCACAAAATAATTAACAAATGGTGATAGATACATGGCTATCAAAAAAAAAAAAAAGACTTCAAGACTCACCACAGATGTAAAGGAACATACAGACTCAACATAAAAGATGGAACAAGAGGGGCGCCTGGGTGGTGCAGTCGTTAAGCGTATCACTTTGGCTCAGGGCGTGATCCCAGCGTTCTGGGATCGAGCCCCACATCAGGCTCTTCTGCTAGGAGCCTGCTTCTTCCTCTCCCACTCCCCCTGCTTGTGCTCCCTCTCTCACTGGCTGTCTCTGTCAAATAAATAAATAAAGTCTTTAAAAAAAAAAAAGATGGAACAAGATATTCCATGCAAATACAAGTGAAAAATTAGTAATAACATAATAAAGTTCAAATGAGAAAAATCAACAGGTAACGTCATATTCAGCACTGAAAGAGTGGAAGATTTTCCACAGGAACAAAAAAGACAGGATCAAGACAAAGATATCTGTTCTTTCCATTTCTACTCAACATAGTACTAGAAGTCAAAGTAGACAAGCAAGAAGAAAAATATATAAGGAATCTAGTTGGAAATGAAGTAAAATAACCCGTATTCCCGGATGGCAGGATGTTATATATAAAAAATCATAAAGATACACATACATACATACATACATACTATTAGAACTAATAATAGAATTTAGGAAAGTTGAGGATACAAAATCAATACTCAAAAATGTTACATTCTTCTGTACTAACAGAAAAAGATCTAAAAAAATGAAATTAACAAAGCAATCCTATTTTAAGAGCATTAAAACAAATAACAACCCAGGAGATAAATGAGTTGTAAACTGCAAACGACAAGACACTTATGAAAGAAACTAAACATGTGCATATTCATGGATTAAAAGATTTAATATTGTTAAGATGTCAATACTAGCCAATGATTTACAGATTTAATGCAGTGTCTCTGAAAATCCCAATGATATTTTTTGCAAAAAGAGAAAAAAAAAACCTACAAGTATATGAATTGTCAGGGACTCCAATAGCACAAAGTTTTGGAAAAGAAAAACAAATCTGGAGGTCTCACAGTTTGTGAAGTCAAAATATTTTACAAGGTACAGTAATAAAAACATACTGTGGTAGTGATAAACAAAGATGGACATAAGCCAATAGAACTGAAGTGAAGTGTCAAAACAACCTCTTCAAGCTGTACTACAAAGCTGTGATCACAAAGACAGCATGGTACTGGCACAAACACAAACACAAACACAAACACATAGAACAATGGAACAGAATACAGACTCCAGAAATGGACTCTCAGCTATATGGGCAACTAATCTTCAACAAAATACAAAAAAATATCCAATGGAAAGAGAACAGTCTCTTTAACAAATGGTGTGGGGAAAACTCAACAGCCACATACAGAGGAATGACACTGGACCACTTTTTTACACCACAGAGAACTTCTTTTTAAAACTGTAACAGTTTAAGAGGGAAGTTTTTAATGTCCTGTGAGTGCTGTGTAGAATAGAAATTGTGCTGGGGGAGCTGGGGTGCCAGAAATGGTGCTAAACAACTGGGGAGCCTATAAACATCCCACACCCCATAATTACTACTATCACAAAGGCAAAAGTACACCAAAAGTTGTGACCTACTGAAGCTCCTAGAGCTTTCACCTGTTCTGTCCCTAGCATCCTGACCCAACTCATCCAGTAATACAATTCTTCTGGCTTGCACATGAATTGTTTTAATTTAGATTATGGTCTTTAATTTTAGCATGACTCCTTTAAGCATGTCAGTCAATGAAAATTCACCTAAATCCTCACCTATCACCAGGCCAATGATCATTGTCCACCGTCTTTTACCTCACAAATATATTTTATGCTATGAGGACCTTCTTCTCTCTCTCTCTTTTTTTTTAACTTAAATTTTGTTTTTAGTTTCATAAGTAGAATTAAGTGGTTCATCAGTTGCATATAACACCCAGTGCTCATTACATCAAGTGCCCTCCTTAATGCCCATCACCCAGTTACCCCTTCCCCCTCACCTCTCCTCTCACCAGACTTCCCTGTTTGTCTGACCAGGAGATGTGCGTAGGTGCCACAAAAGGCTGTTGGCTAGGGAAGACGTGTCTCTAAAAACTAAAGTATGTTTTCATTTCCGATACCCTCAATGGACTCTTTACTCAACAACAACAAAAAAAAATCAAATATGCTTTCCCAAGGAACACACTGAGAATAATCAGCAAAAGGCATATCAACGGACCACTAAGCCCCTAAGAAGACTGCCTCTCAGTCTGGCCTCACCCAGGCAACAGCAAAATAGCTATCTTTGCAAACAGAAGTAATCCCACAGGCCATAACTATTTGCAAATAAACTGGGGCAGCAGTATCTGGCCTCCCCCTGTTTGTCTCCCTACCAGGCCTAAACTGTTTAAAGGGACTGCTGGGGCCTCATGCAAACAGAAATTACTTTCTGGCTGACAACATAACTCTCTGGTCCCTCTGAGCCCCCAGGGCTGGGGTGTGACCCTAACAAAGGGTGTCCTGAGCTCCCCTCATCTAGGCTACTAGGGGATATATGTGGACCATGGGCAGGAGAAGGATTGGATAAGGGGACCAAAGTGGAGTCCTATATTTCCCAAACACCGCCTGGCCTGGTCTGGCCTCCAAGTTCCAAAGCCTTCCAGGAAACCCCCGGAGCAGCAAAATCAGAGCTGATGGGAACTCCTTAGGACAGACGGTCTTGGCCAAGCTAAGCTTCAGGTACCACTGCATGCCACTTACCTAGCCTTAACTAGCCTCACCCTCACCCCACTCTACATAGCCTCCATACAGGTGAAGCTCCTGTCCTTAGAAGCGCTCACGATGTCAAATAGACACTATGGGCAAACCAAACCTAATGTGGAGTTTAAAGTGACTGTCTAGTGTTATCCAGATCTGGTAGATTAGCACACATGTTATGCTCTCATGGCTTCCTCTGGAAAAAATTAAAGCATTTGAAATGAAAGCATAACTTCCCTTTATTCCTTCCAGAAGCCTCATTTCTTTCCATTTCATCTTTCCTTGTGTACTAGATCCTGTACCATCTGAGCAAAAGAACCACAAGCAATATCCAGTCCCCATGACCACTAAGTAGAAATTCCTTTTTTGGGGTGCCTGGGTGGTTCAGTTGGTTAAGCAGTGGAGTCTTGACTTCTGTTCAGGTCACAATGTTAAGGTCATGAAATTAAGCCCCATGCCCCACGTGCAGCTCCATGCTGGGCATGGAATATGCTTAACATTCTCTCTCTCTTTCTCCCTCTGCACCATCTCCCCCAACTTGTGCACACATAGGGCTGTCTTTCTCTTAAAAGAAAGGAGGAAAGGAAAGAAAGGAGGGAGGGAGACCTCTTTTTCCACTATCATCCATTCACTCAAGGTTAAAAACTCAAAATCTCTTGGAAACCTTCCACTATATTTAATACATACTCTATCACCAGATGCAAAAAACAAAAAACAAAACAACAACAAAAAACAACCAGCAAGAACTAAGTAATCCAATAGTATTACAATATGATTCACTCATATGTGGAATTTAAGATGCAAAACAGATGAACATGGGGAAGGGAAGGAAAAATAAAATAAGATGAAATCAGAGAAAGAGACAAACCCTAAGAGGCTATTAATTATAGGAAACAAACTGAGGGTTGTTGGAGGGGAGGGGCGTCAGAGGATGCGGTAGCTGGGTGATGGGCATTAAGGAGGGCACGTGATGTAATAAGCACTGGGTGTGATATAAGACTAATGGATCACTAAATTCTACGTCTGGAATTAATAATACACTATATGTTAACTAATTGAACTTAGATAAAGAATTTAAAGAAAAAGATACATTCTAAAAAAAAAAAAAGAACTAACCCTAACCATTGAGGACCATCCATACTTACAGAGGCCACTTTCTGTCAGTTTCCTTGTGGTAAAAATATGCATTATTCCACTGTGATTTAGTGTGTGAATGTGGTTGCACTATTTATGCTCTCCTGCCTGTTGGTGTCAGTGAGCAGGAAAGTCTTTCCTAGGCATTGAAGTTTTTATCACTCAGCTTGTGTATCTCAAAATAGATTACTTATCAATTTTAACAATATTTTAACATATTTACATGCCTTTTGTCTCTAGAAACATCTTAGAAAAATTCTGTCCAGAATTCAATAACAATTCTGCCCCAAATTTGAGAAAATCCTGTATTTGCTCTCAGAATAGAGCTATACTTTATGTCTCTGTATCTGCATATCCAAGTTTACATTTGAGTTGACCAGTTATTTCTAGATATTTGTGGACATCTGAGTTCTGCAGGTACATCTACAGTGGAACACCAGCATGAATCCTTTTGGGAATACTGAGATTTCCATAAGCCTCTGTCAAAGTCACTTTCTCAGGGGAGTATCATCATCAGATATGTTAACAGTTCCTCCACCAAAACTGACTTGGTCAAACCAGACCCACTAGTACCTGGTTTCTGTTTCTCAGAGAATCAAGGCTGATGCACCTGGATATGAACAAGAGACAATGGAAACTAGTAGGCCTCTTCCCCATGGAGGATATTCTGCATCAGGAATTTCCACCAGGCTCTGTTCTCCATGTTTTCCATTATATAATTCCCACTTTTATCAGTTTAAAAGTAAAGAAACCCTAGCACGTTTCCCTCCACTTTGCTCCAGGAGCCCTCATGGGCTAGCTTTCATGCAATTTCTGCTACCCAAAGTCAGTGACCTCTTCAGCGCTCTTCCCACACCTACCAAACTTTGTCCCCTCTCTTTTCTTCACCAAGGGAGGTGCCTTCATTTGTATCTAGACAGATCTATCACAGATCCAAAATGTCCCAGAAAACGTGCATAGTTCCCAGGGCCAGCACCATTTTTCAGGAGCAAAAAGGGAGTGTGATGGAGCCTGAGTGTTGCTGGTAGGAAACATACATGAAGTGGCCTGCAGGGATGATTATGGTCCTTCCTGGTTCCTCCCATTAGAGTCAGCCTGGTCTCCTTTACACAGTCACAATTCTGAGTTCTGTATGTGCCTGTATGTATATGTAATGTTGTTGTTGCTGTTGTTTGCTTGTTTGTTTGTCTGAATCAACTTCCAGCAATTTTATTTTATTTATTTATTTTTTATAATAATATTTTTTATTATATTACGTTAGTCACCATACAGTACATCCCTGGTTTTTGATGTAAAGTTCCATGATTCATTAGTTGGGTATAACACCCAGTGCACCATGCAATACGTGCCCTCCTTACTACCCATCACTAGTCTATCCCATTCCCCCTGCCCCCTCCCCTCTGAAGCCCTTAGTTTGTTTCCCAGAGTCCACAGTCTCTCATGCTTCATTCCCCCTTTTGATTACCCCCCTGCTGTTGTTTGTTTTTACCTTGTTTAATTCCTAGGTGTGCAAGGAACACAGATGTCATACTTTGAAAATTTGAGGGAAATATTTCAAAACAGGAAATTTTAGTGAAGATAGCATGGAGGAGCAGGATGTGATTACAGAGCAAGTTAACATTTGTCTAGGCAATCAAGAGCTGGAATGAAGAGCTGAGCACTCCCGATATCCAGGAGGACTGTACCATGAGGCTAGTGAAGTTACATCAGCAGATGTCATCCCTTTGCTGTCAATCCTTGCACTTCCCACCAGTTCTGTTTCCAGCCGGAGCCTCCAAAAGCAGAGGTCTAGCCAGCCCTTTAAAAATTTAGAGAGAATCACAAATGAGTTTTTGGATCTAACTGATGAGTAAAACACTAACTTTTGGACACCTCCTGTTGACAGCTTCCAGTGAAAATGCTGTAGCTCATGGAGCCCCAGATGAAAACCCTTATGACCACCTCCTCATTCCACGCAATAAGTGCACCTAAGGTGATATATCCACACCATGCAGTCCAGCCTTGGAATAACCTGGGCCACATATTAATCATTGTTACCTCCTGTCTGTTTTCAAACGCTGAAATATGTGTCTGAATAAACAGAAATAACACTGCAAAACCGAGATAAGGTAACAGATGCAGAGTGGAATGAGAAGGATACAGAACAATCTCCAAGTATGGGAGTCTGTTTTTAATAACTGCCTATTTAAATGCCCTCTCTATAGGCAATTCTGTCATGAATATTAATCTAACACTCAAAGTGTGAATTTTCAGACTCACAGAAGTATCAGGCTACCAAATGTCAAATACTCAACTATGTCTGCAGTGACAACCTACCCACCACTTGGAATGGGGTTTCCTTATTTTTTGCCCACATGTGAACAAACTTTTCCAGTTATCAAATAACACTAGTCCTCTCCTACTCCTTTCCCTCAAAAATGAGTAGGAGGAACCTAGCTGAAACACACCACTCCACCTTAGACAGAAAAAGTTTTTGCTACTACTCTCCACAAATATTTGAGCATGCTGGTTCCTTTACAAGATTTGTTTTGAAGTACACTCCTTCTCGTATTTAAGTACATACGTTTTAAAAATCTGCTCATTTTTTTCTTCTAAGACGTGATCTTTTCCCCCAATTTTCACTCTTCTGGTGGGGCGCGCAAGATCTTACCTTGTACCTGAGATCTTGATGTTTTCTGGGGAAAGCTCATTAATAGTAAATTATGCCTTAATTAGCCCCAGCATATAACCTAGCTGCGGTTGCTTACTCTGTAGAAACCGGGAAAGTACCTACTCTAGCAAGAAAAGTGTGAAGTCAGAAGGGGGAATGAAGCATGAGAAACAAACTGAGGGCTTCAGAGGGGAGGGGGTGGGGGAATGGGATAGACTGGTGATGGGTAGTAAGGAGGGCACGTGTTGCATGGTGCACTGGGTGTTATACGCAACTAATGAATCAGTGAACTTTACATCAGAAACCAGGGATGTATTGTATGGTGACTAACATAATATAATTTAAAAAATTTAAAAATTTAAAAAAAAAGAAAAAAGAAAAGTGTGAAGTCCTCCAGAGGAATACTTGTGTCGAGCAGCGTAAGGACCCAGGTAACATCCTCCATCTATGCTCATTCTGTGTCTTACGCCCTGTGCACATATATTCTACCTTCAACTCTGGGAGCCTTTTCGCAAAAACTTAAAACATAAAAGCTAGAGGGTAGCAACAAATTAGAAGAATATGCACTTACCAATACACCTAACCGAACAGCAGATCAACAGAATCGGAACCTCTTACTTTGTTGTTTCCTGGTACTTGGTTTTGTTTTTTGTTGTTTTTTTAAGTCCACAGGAGCCACACTTTCGAGGAAGCAGAGAAAACCCGGGTCTTGCCTCCACAACTCTGCCAAGAGTGCGCCGGCGTCTGCTAGCCACAGAACCTTACACACGCACGCGTAGTAGCCTGAATTAGGAGGGAACTACCTGTGCGCGGAGAGGCACACGGAACTCGGCTGCGTGTTTTGTTTTCGTACGTCTCCTCCAGCCCACACACCAAGCAGGTTGAAGTGCACTGCCTCCTCCCCCCTATAGTGCTGCAGACCTAATTGAGCAGATCCTTCCAGACTCCATGTACCCTCTTTCCTCCGAAAAACGTTTCGTGCAACCCAGTCCCTGGCAAAGTCGTAGGTACCCTTTCACATACTTGCCTTCCGGGTACCTACGCGGCACTGCTAAATTGGCTACTTTTAAATTACTTATAGCCATGAAATAAAAACGAAAGTGAGCAATGCTACTAAAGGTAAACACGAAGGCAAAACCTTTGCAGGGTAATGACATGGTCAGAGGATAAATCTGGCCTGGAGCCCTAGAGGACGCAGCCAAGTGCAGCGTGCGACGCGCCCACTTACCACCCAACTCGCGTTATAGGAGTGTTCTGGGGCTGACTTCTAATCCTCAAATAGGGAGTAGAGATAGAGCTTGAGATCGACAATATTTGCCCCCCCCCCCCCGAGGGCTCACAAGTGCCGAAAAGTGGAAAGAAAGGACGGTTGCGTGACTGGGGCAGGTTTGGAGAAAGCAAAGAGAGACACCACGGGAAGGAGGAAACATCTGAGAAAGCATGAGTAGAGCCGGTTAGCCATCGCTGGGTGCCCCGCATCGCGTTAGACTGCTAGGCTCATTTGTTGTCACCCAGGAGCTCTCTTGTTTGACCCTTAAGAGGGGTGGACTCTGGTCCGAGTGGGTGAGTGGCTGCTCCTCCCGTTTAGGATAGTGACACAACCCCACACGACCCTGTGAAAGGTTGGAAGGTCTCAGAAGCTTCTTCTTTCCTTCGCGCTCGCGATTGCAGCCTGGACCCTGGCTCATCGTCCCCAAGGCGCGGAGAATAGCACGCATTTAACAGGAAACACAACTGGACCTGACCCTCCTGCTAAGAACCGGATTCAGTCAGTTGAAGGCTGCTCGCCAAGATAACCACCGCATCTTCCTTCGCTTGATCTGTGCATTCCTTTCGCCTATTCTTCCCAGCTGTCTACACCTACCCCTCGCGGGTGCAGAGCTCAGAACACCTTCACCTGCCCTCTCCTCGCCACCGCCTCCGCTACCTCTAGTTCCAGATTTGAGTTCCCCAAACCTTCGCATATCCCTCGGCACCGGTGATTGATAACGCAGGAAATATTTGGCTCTTTCACTGGCACTCATGATTCCCAATAGTCATTTCACTTTAGTGGATCTGAATCTAGGGCCACCTGGGGGCAACCCTCCCCTTACCCTAGCTCTCGCCTCCTCCACTCAGACAAAATTGACTGTAGGAAACTCTGGCGGCTGCAGAGAAGGCTGGCCTAAAGTGTGGGAATCGGGGCTACAAGGGCTGCTCCCTGCACGGCGCCCCTGGACTCTGCTTGTTATTCCAGAAAGCCTGTGTAGGACCACAACTACCAAGGAGTGCTAAATGTTAGAGGCAGCTGCCTCTCTCCACCAGCCCGGTTCTCTTTGCCTCAGTTTGGCTCTCTGCGCCTTTGGGACTAGCTAGCGCAAATCCGCGCGCACCCCCACATCCGCTTCTTATGTCTCTTCCCATTTCTCTATTAAGAGCTGAAAGAGAACACCCAGACAATGTAGGTGTTCTGCAAACTCGATGCCTGAATCCCTCAGGTATTTCATTAATGTAAGAATTGTTTTTAAACAGTTGGGGAAGGGGAAAGGGTAACACCCGATGGAGCACATGGTGGGGGGAAGAGGGATAGGGAGGGTATGGTAACGGACATCTGCCTTAATTTCTTATGGTTCACAGGCATTTCTGGATATGCATCTCACCTGGTTGGGGGGTCTGCCCTTACTCCTATTCCTTGCCTTGGGAGATTTTTTTAGGTGTTTTAATTTTGTTTGATGGGAGTTTTTAGCTTACACCCTTCACCTTGTAAGTTACACTTGTAACCTAGGGCAGATCTGTACAGCCTCCGTTAGCAGGAGTTCAATTCACCTTAATAGAGAACCTCTCCAGCATGTAACAGTGTCACCAGAGGCAAGGCAAGGAAGGGGATTGTCAGGTGAGAAGTGGAAGAGAAAAGGCAAAGTTTTCACCTTCCCAGAGGGTGCAAGGCCAAGACTGAGCAGACAAGTCCCAGTTCAGGAAGCTGAGACAAGGGTAGGACTGGCAAGAGTTGTCCCTGTTTAAGTGCACGTAGACTTCCAATTATAACGTCAATGCCCAAGGTGTCCCATGTATCTCCTCTTTGGGAAGTCTCTTTTTGGACAAGGACATCATACCGCAAGCTGGACAAATTCATAAATCCGAAATGGAGGTGGCACCTAAATTTACAGGCAGAGCATTTGAAATATCCTGGAGTTTCCTCATTCTAAAAACAATAGCACATCAAGTTGATTATTTGATCAAGAACAAAACCAGCTCTAGTTAGCAAATATTTACCTTTTTAAAAATTAGCGGTAGTACTGACAACAGGAATTAGGTTGGATCCTACTCATTCTACCTACTTCTTGGCACATAGCTATAATAACAAGTCTATTCAGATCAGAAATGACAGGGCCTCCTGGGTGGCTCAGTCCTTCAGCGTTTGCCTTCGGCTCAGGGCGTGATCCCAGGGTTCTGCAATGGAGCCCCATGTCAGACTCCTCCGCTAGGAGCCTGCTTCTTCCTCTCCCACTCCCCCTGCTTGTGTTCCCTCTCTCGCTGGCTGTCTTTCTCTCTGTCAAATAAATAAATAAAATCTTAAAAAAAAAGATATGACAGACCTCTACCCTTTGAAGTCTTAAATTTAAGGCACAGCTAAGTCTTTGTGCTCCAAAATTGCTTATAACAACTGATGTAGAAGGCAAGTACCTTCAGAGAAGTAGTGGACTGGACTGCCAATGCAGGTCCTCTGTACTCTCTCAGCTTGGAGGCAAAATAGAATACAAACAAATTTTGTTTGTGAGGAATATATTTTCCAACTCCATGGAATTTTAAAAATATCATTGTAAGGAAATGGAACTCTAAAGGGGATTAAATAGGACTTAATAGAAATCATAATGTGAGGTTTTTGTTAAAGCCATTTCTAGTTGCCCTGTGGAAGATGCACTGGTGGAAGGTGAAGCACAGACCACCTAAAATTATCATAATCCTGGATAATAAGAGTGGATCTGAGAGAGTAGAGAGAAGTAGGCTTATTAGATAGAAAATTTGGAAGTGAAATCATCTTAGATTCTTGTTTTCCAAATTTCTGAACCTTTCTTAATCTTCTCTACACTCTACCCTTGCCTTGGGCATTAATTCTTATCCTTCTTCCCACTAACATCTTGTCCAAGACTATGGCTTTAAAAATTTATTTCTAATGATTCATGCCCAGAGAAAGAAATACGTTTCAGAGAGCAAGTCAGTGTAGGGATGTGCTGAAGGAACAGGGGGATTGCCTGGGCTTCCAGGTAGAGCCTTTGTGATTCTAATGAGCATTGAAATAGAAAAGATTAGAAAATGACATGTAAGGTCAGAAGACCCATTAGTGTCTGGAGAAGCCCAGTACACCCATAAGAGCATATGGTATCTTCAAAATTCTATCCTTGCTTATAGAAAGTTTATAGAAAATTATTATGCCCTCATGATATAGCAGTTTGTTTGAGACCTAGTGATCCCAAAAAGAAACGGTCTCCTTTTATTTATTTATCTTTGATATGTATTGCAGTTAGCATGTGGTCAGGATAACCTAAAATAACAGAAATGGAGACGTTATGTAGGCTCATATCCCAGAAATTATTTTTATAATAATTTTTATTATGTTATGTTAGTCACAATATAGTACATCATTAGTTTCTGATGTAATGTTCCATGATTCATTCTTTGCGTATAACACCCATTGCACCATGCAATATGTGTCCTCCTTACTACCCATCACCAGTCTATCCCAATCCCCCACCTCCCTCCCCTCTGAGGCCCTCAGATTTTTTCTCATAGTCCATAGTCTCTCATGTTTCATTCCCCCTTCTGATTACCCCCTTTCTTTATCCCTTTCTTCCCCTACTGATCATCCTAGTTCTTATGTTCCATAGATGAGAGAAATCATATGATAATTGTCTTTCTCTGCTTGACTTATTTCACTTAGCATTATCTCCTCCAGTGCCGTCCATGTTGCAGCAAATGTTGAGAATTCATTCTTTCTGATAGCTGAGTAATATTCCATTGTATATATGGACCACAACTTCTTAATCCAACATCTGTTGAAGGGCATCTCGGCTCCTTCCACGATTTAGCTATTGTGGACAATGCTGCTATGTACATTGGGGTGCATATGGCCCTTCTCTTCACTACGTCCGTATCTTTGGGGTAAACACCCAGTAGGGCAATGGCTGGATCATAGGGTAGCTCAATTTTTAACTTTTTAAGGGACCTCCACACTGTTTTCCAGAGTGGCTGTACCAACTTGCATTCCCATCAACAATGTAGGAGGGATCCCATTTCTCCACATCCTCTCCAGCAATTGTTGCTTCTTGTGTTGTCTATTTTTGCCATTCTAACTGGCGTAAGGTGGTATCTCAGTGTGGTTTTGATTTGAATTTCCCTGATGGCTAATGATTTTGAACATTTTTTCATGTGTCTGTTAGCCATTTGTATGTCTTCATTGGAAAAGTGTCTGTTCATATCTTCTGCCCATTTTTTGATTTGTTTATTTGTTTCTCATGTATTGAGTTTGAGAAGTTCTTTGTAGATCTTGGATACCAGTCCTTTATCTGTAGTGTCCTTTACAAATATATTCTCCCATTCCGTGGGCTGCCTCTTAGTTTTTTTTGACTATTTCCTTGGCTGTGCAGAAGCTTTTTATCTTGATGAAGTCCCATAAGTTCATTTTATCTTTTGTTTCTCTTGCCTTTGGAGATGTTCATGAAAAAGGTTTCTGTGGCCGATGTCGTAGAGGTTGCTGACTATGTTCTCCCCTAAGATTTTGATGGATTCCTGTCTCACATTGTGGTCTTTCATCCATTTGGAGTTTATTTTTGTGTATGATGTGAGAGAGTGGTCACAATTCATTCTTTTGCATGTAGCTGTCCAATTTTCCCAGCACCATTATTTGAAGAGACTCTTTTTTCCACTGGATGTTTTTTCCTGCTTTGTCAAAAATTAGTTGCCCAAAGAGCCGAGGGTCCATTTCTGGGTTTTCTATTCTGTTCCATTGGACGATGTGTCTGTTTTTGTGCCAGTACCATGCTGTCTTTGTGATCACAGCTTTGTAGTACAGTCAAAATCCAATATTGTGATGCCCCCAGCATTGTTTTTCCTTTTCAGCATTTCCTTGGAAATTAGGGGCCTTTTCTGGTTCCATACAAATTTAAGGACTATCTGTTCCAGGACTTTGAAAAATGTCCTCAGTATTTTGATCGGGATAGCATTGAAAGTGTAGATTGCTCTGGGTAGCATGACATGTTAACTATATTAATTCTTCCAATCCGTGAGCATGGAATATTTTTCCATCTTTTTGTGTCTTCCTCAATGTCTTTCAAGAGTGATTGTAGTTTCTAGAATATAGGTCCTTTACATCTCTGGTTAAGTTAATTCCAAGGTAACGTATGGTTTTTGGTGCTATTGTAAATGGGATGGATTCCCTAATTTCTTTTTCTTTAGTCTCGTTATTCGTGTATAGAAATGCAACTGATTTCTGAGCATTGATTTTGTATCCCGCCACATTACTGAATTGCTCTATAACTACTAACAGTTTGGGAGTGGATTCTTTTGGGTTTTCCATATAGAGTATCATGTCATCTGCGAAGAGAGACATTTTGACTTCTTCTTTGCCGATTTGAATACATTTGATCCCTTCTTGTAGTCTGATTGCTGCTGCAAGGACTTCTAGTACTATGTTGAATATTAGTGGCGAGAGTGGGCTTCCTTGTCGTGTTCCTGATCTTAAGGGAAAGGCTTCCAGCTTTTCCCCATTGAGAATAATATTTGCAGTAGGCTTTTCATAGATGGCTTTTATGAGATTGAGAAATGTACCCTCTATTCCTACACTCTGAAGGGTTTTAATCAGGAGAGGATGCTGTATTTTGTCAAATGCTTTTTTGGCATCAATTGAGAGGATCGTATGGTTCCTGAGTCTTTTCTTGTTGATATGATGTATCACGCTGATTGATTTGCGAATATTGAACCACGCTTGCATCCCAGGTATGAATCCCACTTGGTCGTGATGGATAATCCTTTTAATGTACTGTTGGATTCTATTAGCAAGTATCTTGTTGAGGATTTTGGCGTCCATATTCATTAGGGAGATCGGTCTGTAATTCTCCTTTTTGAGGGGGTCTTTCCCTGGTTTGGGGATCAAGGTAATATCGGCCTCATAGAATGAGTTTGGTAGCTTTCCTTCTGTTTCTATTTTTTGAAATAGCTTTAGGAGAATAGGTATTATTTCTTCTCTGAATGTTTGGTAAAATTCCCCAGGAAAACTGTCCGGGCCTGGAGTTTTTGTTATTTGGAAGGTTGTTTATCACTGACTCAATTTCTTCATAATTAATTGGCCTGTTTAAGAAATCAATTTCATCCTGTTTCAATCTTGGTAGTTTATAGGTTTCCAGGAAGGATTCCATCTCTTCCAGATTGCTTAGTTTATTGGCATATAGCTGTTGATAAAAATTTCTAATAATCCTTCCAATTTCAATGGTTTTGTTCGTGACCTCTCCTGTATCATTCATAATTTTAATAATATGGGGCCTTTCTCTTTTCTTTTGGATAAGTCTTGCCAGTGGTCTGTCAATTTTATTGATTCTCTCAAAGAACCAGCTTCTAGTCCTGTGAGGCATGGATGGCTATGTATTTCCCTCTTAGGACTGCCTTTGCAGTATCCCATAGGTTTTGGACTGTTGTGTTTTCATTCTCGTTGGTCTCCATAAATTGTTTAAATTGACTTTTGATTTCTTGGTATCAAGTCATCCCTAGCAGGATGGGTCTTAGTCTCCAAGTGTTTGAGTTTCTTCCAAATTTTTCCTTGCGGTTGAGTTCCCATTTCAGAGCGTTGTGGTCTGAGAATATGCAGGGAATAATTTCAGTCTTTTGGTATCAGTTGAGACCTGTTTTGTGACCCAGAGCATGGTCTATTCTGGAGAATGTTCCATGGGCATTAGACTAGAATGAGTATTCTTTGGTCCTGGGGTGTAGTGTTCGATATATCTATGAGGTTCAACTCATTGAGTATGGCATTCAAAGCTCTTGTTTCTTTGCTGATTTCTTGCTTAGGTGATCTCTCTATTGCTGATAGTGGAGTGTTGAGGTCCCCTACTATTAACGTATTTTTATTTATATGTCTCAGTATTCTGGTTAAGAGTTGGCTTGTGTATCTTGCTGCTCCCCTGTTGGGGGCATAGATATTTATAATTGTCATATGCACTTGTTGGATACATCCTTTAAGAATAATATAGTGCCCTTCTGTGTCTCTAACTATAGTCTTTAGTTTAAAATACAAACTCTCTGATGTGAGAATTGCTACCCCAGCTTTCTTTTGAAGTCCATTGGCATGAAAGATGGTATTCCATCCCTTTACTTTTGGTCTGGATGTATCTTTAGGTTCCAAATGAGTCTCTTGTAGACAGCAAATGAATGGGTCCTGTCTTTTTATCCATTTGCAACCCTGTGGTATTTTACGGGAGCATTTAGACCACTTATATTGAGACTGAGTACTGAGAGATATGATTTTAATGATGCCATGTTGCCTGTAAAGTCTTTGTCTCTATAGATTGTGACTTTCTGTTCTGTATCACACTTGGGGCCTTTTTACTTTTATAGAACCCCCCTTAATATCTCCTGTAGGGCTGGTTTCGTGGTTATGAAAATGGTCAATGACTGGTGATTCTGGAAGGTCTTTATCTCTCCATCAATTCTGAATGACAGCCTTGCTGGATAAAGGATCCTTGTCTGCATGTTTTCCCTGAAAGAGCTTTAAACACCCCCCCCCCCAACACTTTCTCTCATTCCAGGTCTGTGTAGACAGGTCTGACATAATTCTGATACCTTTGCCTTGGTACGTAGAATTTCTTTGCCCTGGCAGCTTTCAATACTGTATCCTTGGATCTAGTATTTGTGAATTGCGCTATGATATGACATGGCCTAGGTGTGTCGTGGTTGAGTTTGGGAGGGGTCCTCTCTGCATCTTGGACACGAATGCTTGTTTCCTTTGCTAGATTAGGGAAGTTTTCAGCTACAATGTGTTCAATATCTCTTCTAGACCTCTGCTTTTCTCCACCCCCTCGGGGATGCCGATGATTCTGACATTGGATCATTTCATTGAGTCAGTAATCTCCCGTAACCTACATTCTTGAGATTGGATTTTTTTGAGCCAAGTTTCTATTTTAGCTTTCTCTTTGACTAACCCATCCTCCAATTCGCCGATATGTTCTTCTGCCTCATTCACCCTGGCCATTAGAGCGTCTAATTTTGACTGCATTGATTCATAGATTTTTCAATTTCTGCCAGATTCACTCTCATTTACGCCCTTAGAGATTCTATATTCTCATTAATATTTTCGTTAATACTTTTTTTCAAGTCTACACATCATCTTGACGATTGTTACTCTGAACTCCATTTCTGATAATTTGCTTATATCCATATCCATTAGTTCTGTGGCAGATGCCACAGTCTCATTTTCTTTTCTTTGCTGTGGGGGTTTTCTCCTTCTTGTCATTCTGATGAGGAGAGGTTGCGGGGTTGTCCAGACCCCAAATTATTGATCTGGACCCAGGCAGTGCTCACCTGTTTTATAGGGATCTTAGGGATGTGGGCTTCTTGATTTTTTTAGCCTGCCTTCTGGGGGAGGGGCCTGCTGCGCCGATACTCAGGCAACCCTGTTTGGGTAGAGTCTCCGTGTCCCCTGTGAGGGAGGATGGGATGGGCACCCTGTGAGCCGGTGTTTCCAGGCTTTTGTTCTCTAGTGGCTTTCCCTGGCAGTTTGCTGTGCCTCTTCTGAGAATCAGAGCAGCAGTGGCCAAATCTCAGCCTCTGTCTCGAACAGAGGGATAGCAGACGGTTCTCCACTGGTGTTCTGGCCACTTTAACTCTGTTTCTGTTGCTGCTGCTCAACGCTGCAGCGTCCCGGGATGTGCGCCCCACACCCGGCGTCCCAGCCCTCACGTCCAGGGCCGGCACGTCTCTGTCCTTTGTGTTTCTAGCACTGCCGGCCACTAGCTGCCCCTGCGTGCTCCAGAGCTCTGTTTCAGTGTGGTTCACGCACACTCCGGAGCTCTGGTTTTCAGACTGGTGCGCACGATCCCCGGCTCATGGTCTCAGTCTGCTTTCTTGTGGGTGCTGGTCTGCAAGTCCGCCCTCTCCCCAGTGCAAACGTGGCGACTCCCTCCTCTTTCTGTTTATCTTCAGATATCCATGCACGGCTTCACAGCTCCCCACTTTGTACCTCAATACACAGCGCTGGATGTGTTCATGTGTAGAGATCCAGGTGTATCTTCCTATATCTCAGGCTGATTCCGTGGATGTTCAGGATGGTCTGGTACCTATCCAGCTCGACTCAGGGAACCAGCTGAAAAAGGGGACCCCTACTCCTCCGCCATCTTAACTCCTCCCTAAAATCTTGTTTGCCTGGTGTAAGGATTACTGCTCCATTTTTCATTTGATGTCCATTGGCATGATAGATGGTTGTCCACCCCCTGACTTTCAATCTGGAGGTGACTTTAAGTCTAAAGTTAGTCTCTTGTATGCAACATATCAATGGGTCTTGTTTTTGAATCCATTCTGATACCCTGTATCTTTTCATTAGAGCATTTAGTCCATTTACATTCAGTGTAATTATTGAAAGATATGAATTTAATGCCATTGTATTACCTGTAAAGTTGCTGTTCTTATAGATTATCTCTGTTCCTTTCTGGTCTATGTTACTTTTGAGCTCTGTTTTCATTCAGTGGATCCCCTTCAATATTTCTTACAAGGCTGGTTTAGTGTTCACAAGTTCCTTTAGTTTTTGTTTGTCCTGGAAACTCTTGTTCTCTCATTCTCTTCTGAATGACAACCTTTGTGAATCAAGGATCCTTGGCTGCATATGTTTCCCATTTATCATGTTGAGTCTATCATGCCAGTCCATTCCCGCCAGACCAGGTCTATGTGAACGGGTCTGCTGCCAGCCTTATGTGTCTACTCTTGTTGTTTATGGACCTCTTGTTCCAACCTAACTTCGGGATTTTCTCTTTATCTCTGAAATTTGCAAGCTTCACTATAATACGTCGAGGTGTTGACCTATTTTTATTGATTTTGAGGGGGGTTCTTTGTGCCTCCTGGACATGAATGCCTGTTTTCTTCCCCAGATTAGAGAAGCTCTTAGCTATAATTTGTTCAACTAAACCTTCTGCCCCTCTCTCCCTTTCTTCATCATCAGGGACCCCTATTATTTTACTTCACTTATAGAATTGCTGGGTTTTCTAAGTCTCCCTTTGTGATCTAATAGTTTAGTTTCTTTATTCTTTTTACTTCCTTATTTACCATCATTTAATCTTCTACATCACTGACTGGCTCTTCTGCCTCATTCATCCACAATTTTATGACCTCCATTTGGGACTACATCTCAATAAATGGCATTTTTAATTTCAACCTGACCAGATTTTAGTTTCTTTATTTCTCCAGTTAGGGATTACCTGTTGTCTTCTATGCCTTTTTTCAAACCCAGCTAGTATCTTTATAATCATTGTTTTAAATTCTAGTTCAAACATCTTACTTGTATCCATATTGATTAAATCTCTGGCAGTGATTATTATCTCCTGTTCTTTCTTTTGGGGTGACTTTCTCCATCTCATCATTTTGTCCAGAAAAGAAAGGAATAAAGAAAACAGCCACAACAAAACCATAACAACAAAACAACAACAACAGCAACAAAGGCTTCAGGACATATTTCCAGGGCATGCTGCTCTGCTGTTGTATTTTGGCTGCTCTTTCTCATTGGTCCTTTCTTCTTGCTTGTAGTGGGGAGTGTTTGAAACTTTACTGAGGCATGTTTTGATTTGTTTGTCAAGATAAGCATGTAAGAGAGAAGAGGAAGAAAAGAAGAAAAAAGAAAAAAGCCTGATCCAAGACAAGAGAAAAGGAAAGGAACAAAATTGCAAACAAACAGACAACAAAAAAGTCTAAGCCTGATTCCAAGGAACAAGAAAAAAATGCAAAAAAGAGGACAGAAGATGCCTGATCCGAAAAATAAGAGAAGAAAACAAACAAACCAAGAAATGAACAAAAATTATAAGCCTGATTAGAGAGAGAGAGAGAAAGAGAAAAGAAAAAAATAATATATATATATATAATAAAAGATAAAAAAAGATAAAAAATAAGATATAGAAAAATAAAAAATGTAAAAAAAGTCTTTTTTAAATAAGAGAAAAAGAAATAAAAGAAGCAAGCCTGGTCTTATTTCCACCAGAAGCTGATGTTTTGGAGCGTGTTCCGTCAGTAGACTTGGCAGATGTGGAGGCCTGTGTTGGTCTTCTGAGGGAGAGGCTTGCTATGCTGGTCCACAAACTGAATTGCCCTAGTAAAGTTGTCCCTGTCAGGCCAGGGGGTGGGGGGTTTAGCAAAGGGGACTCCAGCCTCCACTGGAGTCCACCTGTGCTGGTAGGCAGGGGTCGAGGGGTGGTGGAGGAGATAGAATATGACATCACACACCCCTGTCCTCCCTGAGGAGGAGAACAGCAGCTGGCCACTGTTCAGGAGGCCCTCTTAGAAAAGCAAACAATCCCTGTGTTGTGGGCTTTTGTCATTTCACTGCCCTTAACCTGTCTGTGCCCGGGCTATTGTTACACCCAGAGCTACAGATCTCCTGTACTTTATCTCTGTCTGGTGGCTGGGATTCAAAACTCCAAGTTTTAAAGCACCAGGTAAGGTGCTGGCCCACTCCCGTGCCCTGGAGGAGAGGAGAGGCGTGTGCCCAGCACCACCCAGCCCCCAAAAGCCATTGCAGAGTGTGTGCACAGAGGCTAGGGTTTATTGTAGTGCTCCCCAAAAAGCTGCAACCAGGTTATCCGCAGTCTGCACGTCAGTCAGTCCCCTACTCCCTTCTCTTCCAGAAAAGCCAAGGCATTACATGAAAAACTTGGGATGTGCTGTATGGTGACTAACATAACATAATAAAAAATTAGTATAAAAAAAAAAGAAAAGAAAAGAAAGCCAAGGCAGGGGCTTGAATCTATTGCAACAGACAGCAAAAAGCAAGGCCGGGTCATCTGCAGTCTCCTCCCGTCTGCTCTCTACTCAGTCTCAGTTCTGCTGCAGAAATGCAGCTGTTTGGTGCCAACCACAGAGACGTAAGGCCATTGTGGCTCACAGCTGAAGCTGTTAAGAGCTTTGCTGTCCGCTCTGTGCAGCTCTGACCTTGCTGCTGAGCACCTCTCAATGGCTCCTAGCTGTCCTTTTGTGCATGGAGAGGGGAAATACGCTCTTCCAAATGTACTCCAGGGAGGGGAAGTGTTCTCTCCCAGTGCGACTCTGGGGAGCTTCTTACTGTGGCTTATTGTGTGGTCCCTACCTGCTGCACTCTCTCTCTCCCACTCTCTCCCCCTCCCTGACTTTGCTCGATGGAAAGGGTTCCTTCCCCTTGGTGGCCACATGGCTTTCCTCTCCCCCAGTTCAGGTCTCCAAAGCTGGAACCTCCCACCTGACACCTTCTCTCCCTCCAACAGTGCAGATTGTTTTCTTAATCCTCAGATTGTTTTCCTAGTTGTTCGGAATAGTTGGGATGTTGCTCTAGCTGTGTTTGTAGGATAAGGCAACCCCAGGGTTCACCTAATACTCTACCATCTTATCTCTGTCCCCTAGGTGATCAATTTTAAAAACATTCTGCTTTCTGATAATTCTTTGTTTCCACATAGCTGTGCGGATATGAGAGGAACTAAGGCATGATGTTTTGTATCTGTCTAAGTCATTACTTCTCTAATTCTCTTTTTTGTTTCCTCCTCCCCCTCCTCTTCCCCTCTTTCCCCCTCCTCCCCCTTCTTCTTCCTCCTCCTCCTCCCCTTCTTCCTCTTCCTCCTCTTCTTCTTCTTCTTCTTCTTCTTCTTCTTCTTCTTCTTCTTCTTCTTCTTCTTCTTCTTCTTCTTCTTCTTCTCCTTCTTCTCCTTCTTCTTCTTCTTCTTCTTCTTCTTCTTCTTCTTCTTCTTCTTCTTCTTCTTCTTCTTTTTCTTCTCCTCCTCCTCCTCCTCCTCCTCCTCCTCCTCCTCCTCCTCCTCCTCCTCCTCCTCCTCTTCCTCCTCCTCCTCCTCCTTATCATCTTCTATCTTCTTCTTCTTCTTTCAGGTTCAACATACCTATTTAGTGGGTTGGGAATGGAGGATTTTCTTAAAAGTTTTCATTAATTTAGGGCATTCCAGTCAATACAATAAAACTTAAGATTTTTTAAAAATATGTATATAAGTGGATCCAGAGGGTTCAAATATGTGTTGTTCATGAGTCTGTTGCATATATGTATATATGCTGTTATACCTCAATGGGGGAAAAAAAGAGAGTGGGTGGGAGAATATAGACATGTGGTTGGCTAAAGCCCAGTTGGGGAATTAATTCATTTATACCATGATAGTTATAAAATTATTTTCATGGCTTATTGAGCTTGACAGATGGGGCTGGGGGATATTAAAGGTAGGAAGATGTAGCCCTTGAGACAACTACATTAGGCAATGAAATGATGTAAAGAGAGCCATGGATTGAATCTCCCTCCACCAATTCACCACCTCCTTTTAATGATCATTGTTGATATTCTGTAATTGATAATTAGACATCTGGATGTCATAGGAACTTGTTTCCCTTTCTAATACACTATTGGCCTTCATAGATAAATAAAAATCATGCTGTGAACCCTCCAACCACAAATCTCAAGAAATATGATTGACTTCCTACCCAACCAAAAATGTGTCCGAGGGCACCAGGGCAATTCATTCAGTTAAGTGTCTCCCTTCAGCTCAGGTCATGATCTCAGGGTCCTGAGATCACAGCCTGACATCAGGCTCCCTGCTCAGCAGGGAATTTACTTTTTCCTCTCCTTCTGTCCCTGCCCCCCACTCATGCTCTCTTTCTCTCTCTCTCAAATAAATAAAAATCTTCCTAAAAATGTCCCTACTGAAGAACTGTAGTTGTGAGAACTTCCACCCATGTTTTGTCCTTGCTTGGTCACCTTCCTGAATGCTTCCAGTGTTTCTCCGTGTGCCCACATGTGGTGTGGCATACCCCTTCCTCTTGGAAACTGTTAAGCAATGTATTATTCTTTTAATGTCATTGACCTATCTGTGCCATCACTCAATCATACCTACAAATTAAATCCTAGCAATTTAGTTAAATCATTTTGCAATTTAATTGCAACAAATATTTAAGGAAAATGGCAGTGTGCAGGGTTACCAAGTGATAGATGAGGAAGACATACCTCTTAACTGCTTTTGGCTTACTGACTGGATTTACCCAAAAGCAAGTGCTGCCTGGAAAGATACCACTGGCTGTAATTATTCTCTATCCTGTCTACAATTGTGTATTCTGCCTTTCCACTCTAATTATCACAAGAGCCAAGGGGAGAAATTCCAGACTCCTGCTTACTTTAGGATTGTTGTAGTGTGGTTTTACCCCCGTTGGTATCCTTACCACTTTCGTGACACTCAGTGTTCACACCTGGTGTCCCATGGACAACTAAGGCATTTTGCTAACTTAGAAGGTAAAGATGTCCTCCACCTAAGGGAGAAGGGAGATGCTTTACCAACGTGGCAGGATAAAGTGGACAAGGGCACTCAACAGAAATGCTGTAGTCTGGGATAATGCATTCCTCAGCATTACTATCCCTTTACAAATTAATATATACATTACTGTAATCTGAAGTATCCCATCCTGAAGTGTTAGTTCCCATATGACGTTGCAAGTACTTGGGCCCACATTTTTTGGTAACAGAGACATAGAGTGCCCTCCTGAGGAAAAGGCCTGGTAGCAAGCAAACATAAATCTACCTCAAAGTTAACTCTCTTTGTTTTCAATAACATTGTTTCTGTCATGATTTGTCTTTCAATCCACTGGGATATAGAAGTCTCATCCATGAAGACCAGTGCTCCAAAGTTTAATGAAAAAGGAGAGGGGAATATCCAAGGTTGAATGGAAAAGGAATATTTTATCCCTGGTCCTCCTAAGTGCTGCTGCTTATCAGCATGGCAAAAATCTCCTTTTCAAAACCGAATTGCTGCAAAATCAGGATGCTGCTACCATCATTCCACTGTTATGAACCCCAACCTCTTTGAATTTGATTGGGATGTCTATAAAGAGAGTCCCCCATACAGCTCAGGCTACTCTAGACAATGAAGAACTTACCAGGTAAAAATCCAGAAGAAAAGAAACAACAACCACAAATGGTCAAGAACAGGAAAAAAACACCCCGCAAACAAAAGAACAAAAGAAGGGTGGGGAGAAGACAGATTATGTGTCATAGACCTTTGCAGAGAGAGGATGCTACCTAGAAGTTCTGGGTCCCTTCTCTCTCCTTCATTTTTCTCTACTAGTCACAGGCAGAAATTAAAAACCTCTGCTTCAAAAAAAATCCAGGAAAACCCCTGCTTCATGCAGCGAAAAGAGTAAAACAGAAATAAAAAATGAGAAGTAATTCCTACATTTACAGGAAGAAAATAAGATATTAATTAGGTATGGCTGTCTATATCGATATAATCATATGTATATAAAATCATATATATGATTAAAAATCAGATGAAGGTATATATATATAAAATTAAGACAAGCATCCATAATTTGTCTCCAAAACTTACATACATACTAAAAACTTATGTAACAAATTGTGTGTGTGTGTGTGTGTGTGTGTGTGTGTGTGTGTGTGTGTGTGTTTGTGTATGAATGAAACCAGCCCTTCCTCAAGTCCGTTGTGTTTCTGGAGATCCCTTTGGGATTAACTGAGTGAATAGCGATGGGAGTTTATAGACTAGCAAATGTCACTGCTGACCATCCTACATGGTGAGAGTCCAGTGGAATATTACTACTTTTCATCCCTTAGTCAGAGTGTCCTAAAGAAAGGATGGGACGCAAGAAACAACATTCTTGACCAAACATCAAGCAGTCATCTTAGCACTGGGTACATTGACCAACATGCAGCCCCATCCTTGCATTTATTAAACTAAAAGTTGGGCCATTCAATATAAAAAACAACAACAAACAAACCACCAAAACCTCCAAAAAATAAGTTTGAGAATACCTTGCCTCACAGATACTCAAAATATAAATCAAAATCATGCTTATCAAATAGAAAGTTTTTCAAAGAAGACATCCAAATGGCTAACAAACACATGAAAAGTTGTTCATCACTCATCACCAGGGAAATACAAATCAAAACCACAATGACATGTCAAGTTACACTTTTCAGAATGGCTAAAATTAACAACACACGAAACAACAGATGTTCATGAGGATTTGGAGAAAGGGTAACCCTCTTGCTTGTTGGTGGGAATGCAAACTGGTGCAGCCACTTTGGAAAACAGTATGGAGGTACCTCCGAAAGTGAAAAATAGAGTTACCCTATGACCCAGCAATTGCATTAGTAGGTATTCACCCAAGAATACAGACATAGTGAATCAAAGGGGCACATGCACCCCAATATTTATAGCAACAATATGCACAAGAGCCAAACTGTGGAAAAAGCCCAGATGTCCATTGACAGATGAATGGATAAAGATGTGTGGTGTGCACGTGTGTTTGTGTGTTTATGTATATATGTAAATATAATGAAATATTTCTCAGCCATCAAAAAGAGTGATTGAAACAATATGGACAGAACTGGAGTGTACTACACTAAGTGAAACAAGCCAGTCAGAAAAAGAGAAATACCATACGATTTCACTCATATGTAGAATTTAAGAAACAAAACAGATGATCTAAGGAGGGGAAAGAGAAAAAGAGAAACCAACAGATTCAACTCTAGAGAACACACTAATGGTTACCAGAGGGGAGCTGGGTGGTGATGGATGAAACAGGTGATGGGGATTGAGGAGAGCACTTGTGTTGAGCACTGGGTGTGTATCGAAGTATCAAAACACTATATGGTACCCCCCAAACTAAAATTTCCCTGTATGTTAAGTTACTGGAATTAAAATAAAAACTTAAAAAAACAACATCCAAATCTATGCATGTACTAATGGCACAATATAAGGCCATGTGAGAGACATTCCCTATTCTGTTCAGAGTTATAGGCATTAGTGATAGTGACATTTCATTTATTGACAGCTGTCATTTCGTTTCTTAGAATACAAATGCTGGGCTCTTAGAGAAGGTGTTCAATAGAAGTCTTATACATGCTTGATGGGATGCATATAGCTGGTTTCGCAGAGACACACAATTGGTGTCAGCGAACAGCTTTTTTTTCAAATTAGATAAAGAGATTTTATTTATTTATTTTTTAAGGGTACAACTGAATGATTTTTATTTTTATTTATTTTATTTTTTTAATAATGATTTTTTATTATATTAAGTTAGTCACCATACAGTACATCCCCGGTTTCCGATGTAAAGTTCGATGATTCATTAGTTGCGTATAATACCCAGTGCACCATGCAATACATGCCCTCCTTACTACCCATCACCGGTCTATCCCATTCCCCCACCCCCCTCCCCTCTGAAGCCCTCAGTTTGTTTCCCAGAGTCCATAGTCTCTCATGCTTCATTCCCCCTTCTGATTACCCCCTCTTTCTTTATCCCTTTCTTCCCCTACTGATCATCCTAGTTCTTAGTTCCATAAATGAGAGAAATCATATGATAATTGTCTTTCTCTGCTTGACTTATGTCACTTAGCATTATCTCCTCCAGTGCCGTCCACGTTGCAGCAAATGTTGAGAAATCATTCTTTTTGATAGCTGAGTAATATTCCATTGTGTCTTATTACGTGCTTGATGGGATGCATATAGCTGGTTTCGCTGAGACACAGTATTGGTGTCAGCAAACAGCTTTTTAAATTCCAGTCCAGCAAATGAACCCCTACATGGACCATTGTCTGGCCTTGGGCCTTCACCTCTGTCTACAATTTTTTTTTGTTTTCTCTTATACCATAGAATTGGAGGCCAGGCAGAGAGCACATACTTTCCTGGGACACATAAATTCCACTGAGTAGGCTGCTGATCATCTGATGGAAGTTTCATCCAAACTTTCATAAAAAACAAAAACAAAAAACCTGCCAGGTGCAGCTGTGCACCATTTTGATGACTGTCATTCTTATAACTACTGTTCTGGTGCCTTCACTGGTCTATAATCCAGAGGACTGAACTCTCCAAATGAGCTATAGTTTCAGCCTGGCAAACACTGAGACCCCATTAGAGATGACATTACCTCAAAGGGTCAGTGACGATTTCAACCTAGTCTCTAAAACGTCTGCTCCAGTGATGGCCATGTGTTGTCTGGAGAGACTGGACACAGGCCACTTATTACTTGTATTCCTTTTGTATTAGTGGTTCTGTTGTTTCCTCATCTCTCCATATGCCTGGTATTCCTAAGTATCTGCTAAAACATATTTTCCTATACTCCCTCCAGTGAAATTTGGTATAGCTTACAACAATATTTCCAACTCAAAAAATTAATGGAGATGATTTTTCTTCCTCGGGAAGGACCTGCATTATGTCAGTCGACTCCTGAGACCCTGTGAAGAGGACTACTCACTCCCCAGTACTTCCTACTACTCCCCTCCAGCTTTTGTTCACAATATCCCACCCTGGGTCTCTAGCAATAACCATCACAACCACTCCTTACCCTCTTACCTCTAACATTTATTTATAATTTGCTAAATTATCAGTGCATTAACTGCCAGACCTGACATACTAATCCAGAAATACAATATATTATTGTTAAACTCGTATTTTTAACATAATTTACAGTTCTGCAATAGTGCAGAGACCCTGCAAGTTTTAGATGCATATATAGCTTAATTCCATTTAAATGGGAAGCTTAGTTTATGTACAAACCTACAAAGAGTCCCTATACTTCAACTTGTGTTCCTCTTTAAAACCCTCAAAATGTTTTTCATATTCCTTAGGGCAATTATATCGTCATGGTGCTGCAGAAGGCAACCCTGAAGCAGCTTCCCCAGGACAAGGTCCCCAACATGGCAGTGATGATCAAGTTGCTGAGTCGGAGGACAATGGCCTCCAGCGTGGTTTTCAAGGATCCCACAGGAGAGATGTGGGGCGCGGTGCACAGGTTGCTGCTGGAGACGTGTCAGAGTGAGCTGAAGTCTGGCTTGGTGCTGCTGCTAAAGCACATTGGTGTGTTTTCTCCTTCACTCAGAAATCACTATGTCAAGGTGACGCCCAACAATCAGGTTCATATTTACAGTCCAGATTCTAGGGATGGGAACTTCCTCAAGCCATCTCAGCCCTTCCCCAAGAACCCAGGAAGTTTCCTTGGTAGCCTCCATCATGAAACTGCAAAGTCTGGAAAAGGCTTAAGGACAGCACAGAATGCAGAGGCAGGGGCATCCCCTAAGGAAGAACTCCTAGGAGCAGACGGCCTGGATGGACTCCTGAGTGAGCTCCCTGAGAACTTCTGTGGGACCAATGGTTGGGACTGTCCCGAGGCAGGGCCCCCACCATGAGGAGGCAGCCTCTCCGCACCCAGGCAAGGCTCTGGTTGTGTCTGATTGGGTCCCAGGAAGAGAGAAAGCCCAGCACCATGGGAGAATAAACAAAACTCAGGACTTTTATGGTTTCCCCCACCCTGGATGCTTTCCCCAGGAACATCCACGTCCCTCAGTCTGCACTCATGTTACTTTGGGTCTTTCTTTGGCATTCCAGGACTCAGCCCAAGAATGGCCCTTCTGCTCTACTGTCCTCCAAGCCCTTGGACGCAACCATTTCTTCTCCTCCTGGCAACAGGAAAGGTGTGTCCCATTCCTGGATCACCTTGACTTTAGAGGACCCGGATCCCTTTACACCCTATTCCCTGGACAGCTGAGGAGTCACACCACAGCCATGGCAGCCTATCCCCTGGCCAGGGGAGGAACACACTCAGACTTCCCTCTGCTTTGTCTCTTGAGGCCTGCCAACTGCCAGATCACCTGTGTTCAGGGTTCCCAGGTACGGGGGCAGGGCTGTGCCTGTGGCTTCTTGTTCTGAAATAAAGCACCTGCCTGGCAACGAAACAAAACAAAACAAAAAACAAACAAAACAAAACAAAACAAAACAAAACAAAACAAAACAAAACAAAACACTCAGAAAGTCTCCACTATTACCTTCTCAAAGGTTTCTTAATATGATGCCAATATATCACACACCTCTTCACTGAAGCATTTCACAGGTTTTCACCGGTGAAATCAAACTGCAAATCTCCAACCACAAACTCCAAATTCTTACTTTCATTTTCTGCCCAATCCAAAACATTCTCATCTCTCAACTTCCTACCACTATAATAATTAAAGATCTCACCAGTTTTTTCCCTTGCTCCATCCACATGCTGACTGATCCTCATACTTCTAACACTGCATGTTATGACACATCCCATAAAGGAGAGAACACACTTCTGAGTGTTTACATTTAACTAACACACTGAACACTTCTGTAATTACACAGCAATTCTCTGACACCTCTTGGCTGTCCTATAATTTAACAAAATTCTGACACAATCCACTTGGAAATTACATCAGATCCCCCTGGGTAAGAGCTCAGTCCTACAAGACTGCTCTAATACACACAGACTTCATGAAACAATCTCATGTTCAGGTTGTCACGTGTGCTTCAGATTAACTAAAGGTCCCCATGACCCCCTCTGGAGGTTTAATTACTTTGCTATGGCAGCTCATAGAACTCAGAGAAACATCTTACTTACCAGATCACCAACTTATTATAAAAAGGATGGAGGGGCACCTGGGTGGCACAGCGGCTGGGCGTCTGCCTTCGGCTCAGGGCGTGATCCTGGTGTTCTGGGATCGAGCCCCACATCAGGCAGCTCTGCTGTGAGCCTGCTTCTTCCTCTCCCACTCCCCCTGCTTGTGTTCCCTCTCTCGCTGGCTGTCTCTATCTCTGTCTAATAGATAAATAAAATCTTAAAAAAATAAATAAAAATAAATAAAAAAATAAAAAGGATGGAACTCAAGAACATCCCGATGGAAGAGATATATAGGTCAAGTTTGAGGAAAGAGTCATGGACCTTCCATGCCCTCCCCAGGCATTCCTCTTCCCACATCTACATGTGCTTGACAACCTGGAAGCTTTTCTGGGTTTCATCTTTTTGGGTTTTCATGGAGGTTTCATTATATAGGCATTATTGATTAAATCATTGGCAACTAGTGGTCAAAATGAATATCCAGCCCCTCTCCTCTAGGCAATCAGTCCCCATCTGTGTGTTTTCCAAAGGTCACCTCATTAACATAAACAGGTATGCTTGAAACAGGTTTGTTATGAATAACTTTAATTGCTCTTATCACTTAGAAAAGCCCAAGGGTTTTAGAAGCGCTGTGCCAGAAATGGGACAAAGATGAAATATGTACTTCTTACTATAAATCAACATGTCACACCCCTCCCTTTGGGAATTGTAAGCAATAAACTCTGTGGTACTTCCTTCCTGGGTCATGACACAGTCATATCTATAAATTAAATCCTGGGTACCTTTTAAAGACTCCTACCCCTCAATTCCATAGTTAGCCACTATTAACAGTTTCCTATGTACCATTTCTTATACTTTTATGCATGTGTAAACATACATATTACTATAAACAGTAAATTTACAATCTGATTTTTTTCGTCAATGATATGTTAGAGATATCTTTCCACAGCAATTACGTATAGGTTTTCTTACCCTTCTTAATGCTTGCATAGATCAAATGTTCCCTTATGGGAGAGAACAAAGTGAACATATGGCAGGAATTACACATGAACTTATCTATCTGAAAGTATGACTATGTCTCAAATGAAATAATGTTAAGAGAAGCTGTTTTAACCAATGCAGTTCTTAGTTTCTCATCTACAAAATGGAGATGCCAATGTTAACAATAAAATCACCAGTTATTTAACCAAAACAACGAGCTCAATTCAGGACAAGCAACTATGGTGAACCACAGGCACTCAGAACAGACAAAAAGGTTACCTTTTATTAAGTCTTAGGAGGAAAGTTAGGAGACTTGTTTAGAACAAAAGTTCATTGGAAAAGAACAAGAATCTGAGAGGGATGAGTTAAGATGGCGGAGTAGTAGGAGGACCCCGGGCTTGCCTCATCCCTTGATCACAGCTGGATCAACATCAAATCATTTTGAACAACTAGGAAGGCGATCTGAGGATTAGGAAAACAATCTGCACGGTGGGAGGGAGAGAACGTGGCAGATGCAAGGTTCAGAGACATGAACTGAGGGAGAGAAAAGCCCTGTGGCTCCAATGGGGAGGGATCCCTTTACACCAAGAGAAGTCAGGGAGGGAGGGAGACAGTGGGAGAGAAAGTGGTGTGTAGGGTTTGCACAAGGTGCCCTGGTATACGGACCCACGGGGTTGCACTGGGAGAGAACATTTCCCTTCCTGGAGTACATTTGGAAGAGGGTATATTGCCTCTCCAAGGACAAAAGACCCAACGGGAGCTGCTGACTGGTCATTCAACAGCAGGGGACAGAGGCACACACAAAGGGCAGATAACATGCTCACTGCTTTTCTCTGTGCTTCACCACACATTCCAGGCACCTGCTTGACTGTGTGACTGCTCTTCTGGGACAGAGCCATGCAGGGCAAAGTGCTGCAGGACTCTCCTCCTCCAGGGGAGGGGAGCTGGTACCTTAAGAAATGGAGTTTTGAATGCCGGCTCCTGGCCAGAGATAAAACATAGGAGAAATGTGGTGCTGGGTGTGCCAATGGCTGGGCACAGGCAGCTTGAGAGTAGGCATCTGACGAAAGCCTGGGACACAGGGACAGAGACTGTTCACTTTTCTGTGAACAGCAGAAGGCCTCCAGAACAGCAGTGGACATGGGTTCTCCTCCCCAGGATGAGAAGACAGGGTAATGCCATCTTCCATTCCACCACCCACACCCACCAACATGGTGGGACTTCAGAGAGAAATACAGAGCTTCCGGTAGAGGCTGCAGGTGCTTACACCAAACTCTGCCTCCCCTGCACCCTACAGGACAGGTCTGAGTGGGAGCCAGCACAAGGGACCTCTCCCCAAGATGACCAACTCAGGACCCTGACATGTACCAAGCCGACTGATCACAGAGCGTTCCAAAGTGTCAACGTCACTTCTGCTGGAAATTGGACTAGGCTTTGTTTTCTTTTTCTTCCCCCCCCCCTTTGGAATCACGATTATACTTTTTTGTTCATTTGTTTTTCTCCTTTTCTCATTTTTTGGCTCAGGCTTCTTTTTGTTTTTCTGTACTTTTCTCCTTTTTTTCTTCTTTGGGATCAGGCTTCTACTTTTTGTTTGTCCATTTGCTTTTTTGTTCCTTTCCCTTTTCCCTTTTCTCAGATCAGTCTCCCACTCCCACCCCACCCCACCTCCATCTTTATCAGGCTTACTTAACAAAACAATCATAGCACACCTAGATAAAGATCCAAACACTCCCCCTGGCAAGCAAGGAGGAACCCCCCAGAGGCCTGACCTGGGGAAAGAGCAGCTACAACACAACAGCAGAGTGCACACAGCATACACCACAAACATTTGAGTGTAGGACCCTTCTTAATGTAGCATTACTCTCAGGTGCAGGAAACACAACAAGCTTTCATAACTCACAAAAGATAGAAACTTAGTCAAAATGACAGGATGGAGGAATTCTCCCCCAAAGAAAGGTCAGGAAGAATCCACAGCCAGGGACTTGCTGAAAACAGATATAAGGAATTTTTATCAGAACAAGAATTTAGATTAAATTAACATTAAAATTTAGGTTAGTAGTCATAAGACAATGAGTTGGACTTGAAAGAAGCATTGAAAACACCACAGAAATCCTTGCTGCAGAGAGAAAAGACTTACCAACTAGTCAGGCTGAAATGAAAAATGCTACAACTGAGATGCAAAACATACTCGATATCATCACAACGAGGACTGAAGAAGCCAAGGATGAAATAGGTGAGTTAGGATATAATGAAGTTGAAAAGAAGATGGCAAGAGCACTATTAGATCACAAAGGCAGACTTAGGGAACTTGGCCATCCCATGAAGAAAACTAATATTCCTATTGTAGGAGATCCAGAAGAAGGAGAGCAAGAAAAGAGGTCAGAAGAGTTATTTGAACATGTTATAGCTGAGAAGTTCCCTAAAATGGGAAAAAAACATGGGTATGAGTCCAAGAGGCACAGAGTACTCCCTTCAAAATCCACAAAAATAGGGCAACCCCATGACCTATCACAGTGAAACTTGCAAATGACAGGGAGAAAGAGAATAGTCTGAAAGCAGCTCGGGAGAACAGGTCCAGACACAGTAGGCTTGCAGCAGACCTGTCCGCTGACACCTGGTGGGCCAGGAAAGGACTGGCATGATACATTCAATGTGCTAAGTGGGAAACATATGCAGCCCAGAATCCTTGATCCAGAAAGGCTGTCATTCAGAAGAGAAGGAGAGACCAAGAGTTTCCATGACCAATAAAAACGAAAGGAATTTGGGAACACTAAGCCAGCCCTGTGAGAAATAGCCCTGTGAGAAATAGTAAAGGGGACCCTTTAAGTGGAGAGAGAGCAAATGTAACAAAGACAAGAAAGCAACAGAGACGTTTTACAGGAACACCGAGTTTACAGCTTATACAATGGCACTAAATTCATATCTTTCCATCTTAACTCTGAATGTAAATGGACTAAATGCTCCAGTCAATAGACTTAGGGTATCAGAATCGATTTAAAAAACCATAACAAACAAACAAACCCAAAAACCAAAACAACAACAAGACCCATCAATAGTTGGCCTACAATAGACTCATTTCTGACCCACAGACACCTCCTCATTGACAATATGGAGATTCCTCAAAAAGTTAAAAATAGAACTACCATATGATCCAGCAATCCATCCCTGTATCTCTTCAACTTATTGTTCATCTATCTTCTTTAGCATATCCTTTAATAAGCTCATAAATATAAGTGAGTTCTGTGAGCTGCTCTAGCAAAATAATTGAACACAAAGAGAGGGTCATTGGAAACTCCAAATTGCAGACAGTCAGTCAGAAGTTCGTGATAACCCATGCATGTGTCTGGTGCCCAAAGTCAGTGGCACAGTGTCATAGCTCACCTGTGGGAACTGACATTATCTCCATAGGTAGTATAAAAGTTAAGTAAAATTATAGGTCACCCTGGTATTATTTTAGAGAATAACCTGTGCTAGGGAAAAAAACCACATGTTTGTTAACCAGAAGTGGCCCATTAAAAAAAAAGATTTATTTATTTTATTTTAGAGAGAGAGGGTGGGGAGAGAGGCAGAAGAGGGAGAGAATCTCAAGCAGACTCTGCACTGAGTGGAGAGCTTGATGTGGGGATCAGTCTCTTGCCCCTGAGATCATGACTTGAGCCAAAATCAAGAGTCAGGCACTTTTAACTGACTGAGCCACTCAGGTGCTCCCAAAAGTGTCACAATGGGCATGGTGTCTGTATAATACGTAAGGGAGAAACACAGGAGGGAAAAAACACATTCCCCAAAGAGAAAGAAAAAGACTTGAGTTTTTCCTATTAAACTTACACACCTTATATGTCACTTAAATCTTAATAAAGCTGGATAAAAATTAAAGTGAGGTTTGAATCCAATTATTAAAAACACTATAAATTTTTTGTAAGCATTTTGATGATATGTCTTTCCTGACGTAATTCCATATATCCAATGCAAACACAAATTAACAGATATTGTATCCAAAAAAGAATCATAATAAACATGTTACATGCTTTTTCCTGTTAAAGTATTTAAACAGAGACAACTAGGTTTATTGGTTCTAATGCCTTGGCAGCCAGCAGAAGGAAAAAAACCCAAGCCAGAGTCAATTCCTGCAAATGCCTCAAAATCAAGAAATTTGAACTTAAGAATAATCGATCATGGTGAAATAAGTCAAGCAGAGAAAGACAATTATCATATGGTTTCTCTCATCTATGAAACATAAGAACTAGGAAGATCGGTAGGAGAAGAAAGGATTAAAGAAAGGGGGGGTAATCAGAGGGGGAAGTAAAGCATGAGAGACTATGGACTATGAGAAACAACCTGAGGGCTTCAGAGGGGAGGGGTGTGGGGGAATGGGATAGGCTGGTGATGGGTAGTAAGGAGGGCACGTATTGCATGGTGCACTGGGTGTTATACGCAACTAATAATTCATCGAACTGCACATCGGAAACCGGGGATGTACCGTATGGTGACTAACATAATATAATTAAAAAATATTTTTAAAAAAGAATAATTGTTCCTAAACACTTAACTAGGCTTTCCCAACCATTTAAGTTATTGCCTATCAAATAATGTCCTTGCTTTGCGCTCTGTCTCCTTTAGAAAAACCTTTCCTCTGATCCTATCCACAGAACACTACTAATGACTTTTGTTTAGTACTGCCTGGTATGAATCAATTACTAACATAAAATACTGAAAATCTTAAAGTGCCTCAGTTTTTCTTTTGTAAAAATTATCTATCATCTATCATCATCTATCTATCATCTATCATCTATCTATCATCATCTATCTATCATCTATCACCTAATCTATCATCTATCATCTATCTATCTATCATCTATCATCATCTATCTATGTATCATTCTATCATTCTATCTATCATCTATCTATCATCTATCTATCATCTATCATCTATCATCTATCTATCTATCATCTATATATCTATCATCTATCATCATCTATCTATCTATCATCTATCTATCTATTTATCTATCATCTATATATCTATCATCTATCATCATCTATCTATCTATCTATCTATCATCTATCTATTTATCTATCATCTATATATCTATCATCTATCATCATCTATCTATCTATCTATCTATCTATCTATCTATCTATCATCTATTTATCTATCATCTATATATCTATCATCTATCTATCTATCTATCATCTATCTATCTATCATCTATCTATCATCATCTATCATCATCTATCTAATCTATCATCTATCATCTATCATCTATCTATCATCTATCTATCTATCATGTATCAATCATCTATCAATCATCTATCACCTATCAATCATCTATCAATCATCTATCATCTGTATATCTATTATCTATCTATCATCTATCTATCATCTATCATCTATCTATCATCTATCTATCATCTATCTATCCATCTATCATCTATCTATCTATCATCTATCAATCATCTATCAATCATCTATCATCTATGTATCATCTAACTATCTATTATCTATCTATCAATCATCTATCATCTATCATCTATTTATCTATCATCTATCTATCTATCATCTATCTATCTATCTATCTATCATCTATCTATCTGTCTATCTATCTATCATCTGTCATCTATCTATCTATCATCTATCATCATCTATCTATCATCTATCTATCTATTTATCATCTATCTATCATCATCTATCATCTATCTATCATCTTTCTACCTGATCTATCATCTATCATCTATCAATCATCTATCATCTATCTATCATCTGTCAATCATCTCTCAATCATCTATCATCTATCTATCATCTATCTATTATCTATCTATCTATCTATCATCTATCTATCTGTCTATCTATCTATCATCTGTCATCTATCTATCATCTATCATCATCTATCTATCATCTATCTATCTACCTATTTATCATCTATCTATCATCATCTATCATCTATCTATCATCTTTCTACCTGATCTATCATCTATCATCTATCAATCATCTATCATCTATCTATCATCTATCAATCATCTCTCAATCATCTATCATCTATCTATCATCTATCTATTATCTATCTATCTATCTATCTATCTATCATCTATCTATCATTATCTATCTATCATCTATCTATCATCTATCTATATCTATTTATTTATCATCTATATCATCAACTATATCTATATCATCTATATCATCAACTATACCATCTATCATGTGTCTTATCTATTTATCTGTTTATGAAAGTCCAGTGTAGTTGATATATGGTGTTATATTAGTTTCAGGTATGCAATGTAGTGATTCAAGAATTCTATACATTACCTAGTGCTCATCGTGTAAGTGCACTCTTCATCCCCATCACCTGTCTCACCCATCCCTCACCCACCTCCCCTCTGGTAACTACCCATGTGTTCTCTGTAGTTAAGAGTCTGGGTTTTTGTTTTTTTGAGGGGGGAGGAGTTTGGTCCTTTTTTTCTTTGTTATTTGTGTATTTCTTAAAATCCTCACATCAGTGAAATTTTATGCTATTTGTCTTTCTTTGACTGACTAGATCCATGTTTTGCAAATGTCAAGATTCCATTTGTCTTTATGGCTGAGTAATACTCGATTACAATAATCTATATATCCATATCGTATCTACACACACACACACACATATTCAAGTGTGTGTGTGTGTGTGTGTGTGTGTGTGTGTGTGTGTGTGTGTAATGCATCCTCCCTGCTCATTCTTCAAACAATGGGCACTTGGGTTCCTTCTGTATCTTGACTATTGTAAATAATGCCGCACTAAATATAGGGATGCCTCAGTTTTTCTTTTAACATCCATTTAACATGTTGTAGACCCAAGAATGCCAGAGATAAGCTGATATGTTGTAAGGGTTTCAATATTCCAGGTACTCTCTTAAGTGTTCTGTATGGATAATCTATTGTTCATCACAACAACACTATGATGTAGGCTTTCTGCTTATCACAGTCACAGATCAAAATAGATGCCAAGACAGTTACTCAGAAATAGACAGAGTAAAACTAGTTTGACTAAAAGCTTACAGATTTTCTTGTCATTAAAAATTATACTGCATTAGGATTTTTAACAACTTTATATTTTTTAAGCTTTTATTTAAATTCCAGTTAGTTAACATACAGTGTAATAATAGTTTCAGGTGTACTCTATACTAATTCACCACTTCCATACATTACCTACTGCCCATCATTACACGTGTACTCATTAATCCCCATCACCTATTTCACCCAGCCCCCCATGACCTCTGCTCTGATAACCCTCAGGGTGTTCTCAGGAGTTAAGACCCTGTTTCTTGGTTTGCCTCTCCCTCTTTGTCCCTCCCACCATTGCTCATTTGTTTTGTTTCTTAAATTACACATTTGAGTAAAATCATATGGTATTTGTCTTTCTCTGACTGACTTATTGTGCCTAGCACAATACTCTCTAGCTCCATCCATGTCTTTGCAAATATCAAGACTTCACTTTTTATGGCTGAGTTCCATTGTGTATATATACCACTCCTTCTTTATCCAACCATCAGTCCACAGACAATTGGGCTCTCTCCATAATTTGGCTCTTGTAGATAATTCAGCTATAAATATTGGGGTGTATGTATCCCTTTAAATCAGTATTTTTGTATTCTTTGGATGACTACCAAGTAACAATTGTTGGATTGTAGGATAGTTCTATTTTGAACTTTGTAAGGGACCTCCATACCGTTTTCTATGTAGGCTGCACTATTTTGCATTCCCACCAACAGGGTAAGAGGGTTCCTTTTCTCCACATCCCCGTCAACCCTCAATGTTCCTGTGTTGTTAATTTTAGCCATCCTGACAGGTGTGAGGTGATACCTCATTGTAGCTTTGACTTGTATTTCCTTCATGATAAGTGATATTGAGCATCTCTTCATGTGTCTGTGAGCCATCTGGGTGTCCTCTTTGGGAAAATGTCTGCTCATGTCTTCTGCCCATTAATAATTGGATTTTTTGTTTTTTGGGGTATTGAGTTTGATACCTTCTGTATAGATTTTGGATACTAGTTTTATCTATTAAGAGATTTGCAAATACCTTCTCCCATTCTATAGGTTGGCTGTTAGTTTTGTTGATCGTTTCCTTCACTGTGTAGAAACTTTTTATGTTGACGATGTCCCAATAGTTTATTTTTGCTTCTGTTTCCCTTGCCTCAGGAGACATATCTATAAAAAATTGCTTCAGCCTGTGTTTATTTTATTTTGTTAATTAATTAATTTTTAATTTAAATTCTATTTAAAGAACACATAGTGTATTATTAGTTTCCAAGCTAGTATTTAGTGTGTCATCAGTTGCCTATAACACCCAGTGCTCATTACATCAAATGCCCTCCTTAATGCCCATCACCCAGTTACCCCATCCCCCAACCCATCACCCCTCCAGCAACCCTCCATTTGTTTCCTATACTTAAGAGTCTCTTAACCTTCATCTCCTTCTCTGTTTTCACGTTATTTTATTTTTCGTTCCCTTCCCCTATGTTCATCTTAACTTCCATGGAGGAATGAAATCATATGACATTTGTATTTCCCTGACTGACTTATTTTGCTTAGCACAATACCCTCTAGTTCTATCCATGTTGTTGCACATGGCAAGATTTCATTCTTCTCTTTCGAGGCTGAGTAATATTCCACATACATATCCTTTTTATCCATTCATCTGTCAGTGGACATCTGGGCTCTTTCTATAGTTTGGCTATTATTGACATTGCTCCTATAAACACCGGGGTGCAGATGCCCCTTTGAATCCCAGTGTTTGTATCCTTTGGGTAACGACCTAATAATGCAATTGCTGGTTCATAGAGTAGCTTTATTTTTCACTTTTGGAGGACCCTCCATGCTGTTTTCCACAGTGGCTGCACCAGCTTGCATTCCCCCCAGCAGTGTAAGAGGGTTCCCCTTCTTCTGCATCCTCGCCAACATGTGTTGTTTCCTGACATGTTAACTTTAGCCATTCTGCTGTGAGGTGGTATCTCCTTGTGGTTTTGTTCGTATTTCCCTGATGCCGAGTGATGTTGAGCATTTCTTTCATATATCTGTTAGCCATGTGTATGTCCTCTTGGAGAAATATCTGTTCATGTCTTCTGCCCATTTCTTGACTGGATTTTTGGGGATTTGGGGGGGTATTGAGTTTGATAAGTTCTTTATAGATTTTGGATGCTAGCCTCTTACCTATAAGATATTTGCAAATATCTTCTCCCACTGCATAGGTAACATTTTAGTTTTGTTGACTGTTTCCTTTGCTATGAAAAGGTTTGTTACTTTCTAACATCCTGATAGTTCATTTTCACTTTTGTTTCCCTTGATTCTGGAGATGTGTTAGGAAGAAGTGGGAATGGCCTAGGTCAAAGAGGTCGCTGTCTGTGTTCTTCTCTGACAGATTCCACACTGACATTTAGGTCTCTCATCCATTTGGAGTTAATTTTTGTGTATGGTGTAAGAAAGTGGTCCAGTGTCATTCTTCTGCATGTTGTTATCCATTTTCCATCAGCATTTCTTGGACAGACTATCTTTTTTCCTGTTGAATAGTCTTTCCTGATTTGTCAAAGCTTAGTTGACCATAGAGTTGAAGGTCCATTTTTGTGTTTTCTATTCTGCTCCATTGATCTATGTGCCTTTTTTGTGCCAGTACCTTACTGTCTTGCTGATGACAGCTTTGTGATACAGCTTGAAGTCTGGGATTGTGATGCCTTAAGCTTTGGTTTTCTTTTTCAACATCACTTTGACTATTCAGAATCTTTTCTGATTCCATACAAATTTTAGGATTATTTGTTCCAGCTCTGTGAAAAATGCTGGTGTTGTCTTGTTAGGGATTGCATTGAATGTGTAGATTGCTTTGGGTAGTGTAGACATTTTTTTTAAAGACTTTGTTTATTTGACAGAGATAGAGACAGCCAGCAAGAGAGGGAACACAAGCAGGGGAGGGGGAGTGGGAGAGGAAGAAGCAGGCTTCCAGCAGAGGAGCCTGATGTGGGGCTCAATCCCGGAACGCTGGGATCGCTCCCTGAGCCGAAGGCAGACGCTTAATGACTGAGCCATCCAGGTGCCCCAGGTAGTGTAGACATTTTAACAATATTTGTTCTTCTAGTCCATGAATATGGAATGTATTTTATATTTCTTTGTGTCTTCCTCGGTTTATTTCATAAGTGTTCTATAGTTTTCAGAGTACAGATCCTTTACCTGTTTGGTTAGTTTTATTCCTTGGTATCTTATCGTTTTTTCTGTCATTGCAAATGGGATTGATTCTTTGATTTCTGTTTCCTCTGCCCAATTGTTATTGTATAGAAATGCAACTGATTTCTGTACATTGATTTTATGTCCTGCAACATTGCTGAATTCCTGTATCAGTTCTAGTTCCTATATCAACTTTTTTGTTGCAGTCTTTTGGGTTTTCTACACAGAGTATCATGTCATCTGCAAAAAGTGAGTTTCATTTCTTCCTTGCCAGCTTTGATGCCTTTTACTTCTTTTTGTTGTCTGATTTCTGAGGCCAGGACTTCCACTCCTATATTGAACAACAGTGGTGAGAGTGGACATCCCTGCTGTGTTCCTGACCTTAGTTGAAAAGCTCTCAGATTTTCCCTGTTGAGGATGATATTCACTGTGGAGTTTTTGTATATGGCTGTCATGATACTGAGGTCTGTTCCCTTTACCCTACATGGCAGAGAATTTTTATTAAGAAAGGATGCTGTAGTTTGTCAAATGCTTTTTCTTCATCTATTGAGAGGATCATATGGTTCTTGTCCTTTCTTTTATTAATGTGGTATATCACAATGATTGATTTGCAGATGTTGAACCACCCTTGCAGCCCAGGAATACATCCCACTTGGTCATGATGAGTCCTTTTAAAGGACTGTTGAATTGTATGGGCTAGTGTCTTGGTGAGGATTGTTGCATCCATTCATCAGGTCTGCAATTCTTCTTTTTAGTGGGATCCTGGAGAATGTTCCTTGGGCATTCAAGAAGAACGTGTATTCTGCTACTTTAATAAGAAATGCTTTGAATATATCTGTGAAGTTCATCTGGTCCAGTGTGTCATTCAAAGCCTTAGTTTCCTTGTTGATCTGCTTAGATGATCTGTCCATTGCTGTCAGTGTGGTGTTAAAATCCCCTACTATTATTGTATTATTTTTTTAAAGATTTTATTTATTTATGTGACAGAGAGCAGAAGCAGGGGGAACAGCAAAGTGGGGGAGAAGCAGGCTCCTTCCTGATCAGGGAGCCTGATGTGGGGCTAGATCCCAGGACTCTGGGATCATGACCTGAGCTGAAGGCAGACGCTTAACCAACTGAGCCACCCAAATGTCCCTTATTATTGTATTATTATCAATGAGTTTCTTTGAGTTTGTTATTAATCAGTTTATATAATTGGCTGCCCCCATGTTAGGAGCATAAATACTTACAATTGTTAATCTTCTTGTTGATAGACACTCTTACTATGATATAGTGTCCTTCTTCATCTCCTATTACAGTCTTTGATTTAGGGCTTTTTTTAAAATGTTTTTTATTATGTTATGTTAGTCACCATACAGTACATCCCCGGTTTCCGATTTAAAGTTCGATGACTCATTAGTTGCGTATAACACCCAGCGCACCATGCAATATGTGCCCTCCTTACTACCCATCACTAGTCTATCCCATTCCCCCCTCCCCTCTGAAGCCCTCAGTTTGTTTTTCAGAGTCCATAGTCTCTCATTTTCTAGAAAATGTATTGTAAGCCCTAAGGGGTGAGTGTGGAAGCTGCTGAAACATCACCAGCATTCTCGATTTGGGGTTATTGAACGCAATGACCCAGTAAGAACAGGATCCCTACATGTCTTGAGGCAGGGCATAGATGAGGAGCTATGAAAGAAAGTAACCCTCAACTCCTCTTCCTGCCTCCGGGGATTGCTAGCACAAACAGCCCATTTCTCCCTTTTCCCACTCCTGCTTCCGTATATGCCCCCGCCCTCCCACACCCCACCATAGGGAGGGGTTCAAACCTGCTTTCCGGCTTCAAGATAATTCCCATGCCTTTGTATTCCTTCCACATGCTTTGATACATCTGTCCTTGCTTTGCTGATAAAAAACGAAAGAAAAGCTATAGGCAGAATTCAACAGCTGTTACTCTCCCTTGCAGAGGCAGCCTGGCATGACCGCCCAGATTGCTGTCTGAGAGCTTTATTTTGGTGCATGACGGCTGTTGCTTCCACTTCTTCCACTTTCTGTGACTTGTACTCACCACTAATAGAGCACACTCCACACAACTGTGATTAACCTTTAATTTCTGTTCTCCGTGCTGTCTGTACACACTGTTCTCGGTGTCTTGTCCCCACCTTTAAAATATGTACTTCATAATTATGTTTTATTTTTTAAACGGGTATATTGAGATGTAATTTACATACTGTATGATGTAAACACTTAAAATGTACCATTCAAAGGCTCTTAGTGTAGTAGTCACAAGGCTATGAATCCATCACCACTTTCAATATTAGACTATTTTCATTAACCCTCGAAGAAACTCCATAGCCTCTAAGTCTCCTGTACTTTCTCACCTTAGGCCACCACTATCCACTTTCTATCTCTATACATTTACATATTTTGGACATGTATATTCATGGAACTATGAAGTATGTAGTCCTTTGTTACGGCTTTCATTTATCATAATGTTTTCATTCAGAGTTCATCCATGTTCTTAAATATATTGCAAATTACATTACTGATAAATAATGTTTCACTGTATGCATAAACTACATTTTATTTATGTATTCATTAGTTAATGGAATTTCAAGTAGCTTTCACATTTTGGATATTATAATAATATCCCATCAAAATTCTAATAATTTTTGTGTAGACATATTATTTCACTGCCTTTGTTATATACTAGGAGTAGGATTGTTGGATTCCATGGGGTATTTTTGTGTTTAACCATTTGAGGAACTACCAGAGTGTTTTCTAAAGTGAATACCCATGTTATAATACCACCAGCAATGTATAAAGATTCTAAACTTATGAAAAATATTTGCTATGTTCACTTTTGTTCTTTTAAAAAAGTTGTAAGTTTTATATATATAAATAAATATAAATATGGATGAAACTATATATAAATATATATAATATATATTTAATATATTTTAATAATATATATTTATAGTTTTATATATATTTTATATATATATATATATATTTATATATAGTTTTATCATAATGACTATAAAGTGTTATCTCATTGTAGTTTTGATTTGCATTTCCCTAATGGCTAATGATGTTAGGCACTTTCTCATGCACTTACTGGCTATTTGTTGCAAATATTCTTTGGAAAAAATTTATTCAGATTCTTTGCTCCTTAAATAGAGTTCTCCAGATAAATAGGGCATCTTAGAAGTCTTATGGTTCTATTTTATATGGAAGTGTATATGTATATAATCTATTTATAAATGAATATGTATATAAATCTACATAATGGATAAGTCTTTCTGAAGTCCATGGATACCAGTTTTGGCAGCAGCAGGGAAGGCAAATCTGTATCCTGAAAGTGTGAATATCTATTCTAATAAGAAGAAAACAATGCCCCTGGTAATTAATCATCCAAAGTAATTAAGTGTCTAGTGTTATTCAATCTGCCATCACATAGCTGGTTGATCACCTTAAGAAATGGTGGCAAAGTGGGGAGTCGGTGTTGGTTCCTGCTGTTGCCAGGTTGGGTACTCCGCACAGTGTACAGCCAGGTCAGTCTGGGTAAATGGAGCTCTCTGTTGCTGAGCTCACACATTATCTCCAATCTGTCACCATGACCACTTTGCAAGTTCACATGGTTATGAGAGGAGTGCCTAGGAAAGGGGCCGATGGTATCCACAGAATAAGTCATTCTTCCCGCTTGGTAATGAAAATTCTTTTCTGCTGTAGTAACTCCCTTTTGAGATTCACATGTATCTTCGTTTTTCTCCTATTCAGAGAGGTCTATCACATACCTCTTTCCGAGGCTTCTTTGTCATCAATGTTGCAGTCTTATCCTTTCCAAATCATCCAGGCAAACAATTGACCACAGGCCATGAATTAGTTATATAATCAATGACATGTTTGTCCATTCATCCTTCCAAGCACAGCAAGGTGCACTGTTCAACATTCTGCCCACTGGAGGATTTTCCTTCACCCCCTGTCCAGGGATATGCCAGAGAGGGGCTGTGGTGGTACAGCTGTCTACTTTTAGGTGGTACCTGCATATAAGTGCAAGAGCATCTGAAACGAGGCCCGAGTCTTTCTAGGAATGCCCAGAGGCCATCGGTGCAGGCTGGGAGATAGAAGGCAGGGTAGCAGGAGTGGGGATCACAGGCATTTGGGCCACCGATTCATCTAATTTCCTTGTGCCTTTACAACTTCCTTGGGCCTGATCTCATACACACTACTTCCATTTGATGATGCAGTGTTGCTGTGTATGCCCAACTTGATGGCCTAATGGGTCAGATGACTCCCAGCTCATAATGGGAAGGCGAGGTTGCATCGTTAGTCCACGGTCCAGTTCCTATTTGGTTTAGTCTCTGCTGAGGCCAGTAGCAGACCAAAGGCTGGTTCTCAAAGGCAGAGTAAAGATGGCAGGGATTTGCTAAAAAATTCTAAAGGCCTGTGCTATAGTTCAACTGCACGGCCTACCAGAGGCTCCAAACAGCATGCCTAGCTGCCACAAACAGCATTTAAGCACCATTAGATTATATGGCCCACATGGCAGAACACTTTGAAGGCCTGTCTGGAACTGTTGTAGAATTTTCTGCGGTTCTGGATTCTCAGAACAACTAGTAACTTCTTGGGCCACTCTGCAAACAACAGATCAGAGTAACACACCCAAAAGGGTAATATGTTGGCTTTACAATTCAGACTCAGTAGGCATTATGAGTCCTTTTTAGTTGAAAGATGTACCACACGCAACTATTTAGTACTCATCTTGGAAGGGATATATTAACATGCTCCACATAGGCTTGTGAAGGCTGAGAAATGCAAGCTCTGTAGTCCAGATCTGCAAACAAAAGACTCCACATGGCCAATGGTTTAGTGTAAGTCCAAAGGCTTGAGAAGCAAGAAAGCTGTTCCAGTTGGAGTCTGAGGCCAAAGCGGGGCAAGACCCATGTCCCAGCCTGAACATAGGCTGAGACAATTCTTTAAGCTCAGCGTTTTTGTTCAATTGAGGTCATCGACAAGTTGGATGAGGCCTACCCATATTAAAAAGGAAAATCCGCCTTTTTAGTCTGCAAATTCAAATGGTAAGCTCACCCAGAAACACCTTCTCAAACACCTGTGAAAATCATGGTTAACCAAATCTCTAGGCATCCCGTGGCCCATATAAGTTGACACATAAAATTAAAATCATGATACCTGTGCTCGCGGTTGCAGGAGAGGCTTGATCAGGTTGACAGATTTAAAATCTGCTCATGGATTTTGAAACCAGAGTCAAGGTGAGTCCTTTCTCTGAAACCAGAGTCAAGGTGAGTCCTTTCTCTGAAACCAGAGTCAAGGTGAGTCCTTTCTCTGCTCACAGTGTTGCCACAGTCTCCCTTCTTACTGGTGTAATTACCAGAATCCTTGCCACCATCCCCCAAACCTCATAATCATATTGCATGTATCCTCTGACCTAACTTCTGCTACTTCCTCCTTTACTCATTCTTTGTAACTTTTTACACATTCTTTGCAGGTGAAAAAGTTTGTACATGAGCAGATGTTAGGAACTGGTGTGCCCAAAACTTGCTTTGAAACCAGGTTCTCTTGTTCCGAGCATGCACTTGACAGTAATGAGGTCAACCTCCTCACTAATTTGCTTCCCAGGGCAATCAGGCTTGTATAGGCAAATAAACACACCCAAGTTGAGTCTGGGGTGGGGATAGAAGTATGATCAGTTAAGGGTACAATGACCTCCCGACTACACTCATTTCAGGTTGCAATTATATCTCTGTAGATCCCATGAAACATCTGTCCTTAGTTTAAGGGAATAAATCACAACCTTCTTGACAATGACTGAGACTAGGGAATTAGCAGGCCAGTGGAAAAGTGGGAGGATGGCTCTGCTGCAGAGAGTTTGTTTGTAGATTGTATCAGGTTCAGGTTATGTCATCTCCAAGCAGGTGATTTCGGTTTTGTATCTTGATGTCATAGGAAGTTATGTTTAATACACAGGGTTTTGTTGTTGTTGTTGTTTTTAGATTTTAACTTACTTTACCTTTATAGAAAGTTTTCAAACATTCAGAACAACCCATGACACTTCATTTTTTTTTTCTTTTTAATAAAATTGTGATAAAATATATATAACATAAATTTACCATCTTAACCATGTTTAAGTGCACAGCTCAGTGGCATTAAATATATTCACATTGTTGGGCAATCATCACCACCATCCGTTATCTGGAACTTTATTATGTCTTGAAACTACCCTTGCTCCAGTCCCTGGCAACCACTATTCTACTTTCTACAAATTTGACTACTTTAAATTCATATAAGTGGAATCATACCGTAGCACTTGTCAGAATTTTCTTCCTTTTAAGATTGAACAATAGTCAGCTTTGTACATCAATTTTGTTTTTCTATTTATTTATGGAAGGACACTTATCCATTACTTTTTAGGTAAACTTCTTGAAACATGATGTTAAATTCCTCAAAACATAAAAATACAAAACTCAAAAGTACAGCTTGAAGAATTCTTATAAAGGTAACACACACATGCAATCAGTATCAGAATACAACATGGCCATTTTTCTAGAAGATTCTCTGAAGCTCCTTTCTAGATACTAAATCCTTTCTTATAGTTTTGCTAAAGTTTTGCCTGTTCCTGACCTTTAATTTTGTAACAACGTAATTTTTTAACTCTATTTTTTTAAATCTTATTTAAATTCTAGTTAGTTAACACATATGGTAATACTGGTTTCAGGAATAGAATTTAGTGATTCATCACTTACATATAATACCCAGTGCTCATCGTAACAAGTGTCCTCCTTAATACCCATCACCCACTTGGCCCAACCCTGCCCATCTCCCATGGATGATTTTACTCAATTAAAAAAAAAATTGGCAGGGGGGATTCCTGGCTGATTCAGTTGGTAGAGAATGCAACTCTGGATCTGGGGGGTAGCGAGCTTGAGTCCAATGTTGGGTGTAGAGACTACTTAAAATCTTTTTTAAAAATTTAAAAAATAAAAAATTTTGGACATTTATCAAGAATTATCATAACAACAATAGTATAATGAGCTCCAAATACCCATCAGGTAGGTTCAATAATCTTAGAGTCATGCCAGTTTGATTAATAGCACTGCATCACATTGAAATCAAGTTGGAACACCATATTATATTTGTAAGTTCTTCAATATGTTTGTCTAAACAAAGGACTGTGCATCCACAAAACCATACCATCACTATCACAACTATAAAAAAAAGTTTAAAAGTCTAGTTCTTTTAATTCTTTTAGATGCATTTAGAGTGAATTGTAGGTTATCCAATAATTAGACTTAATATTTTGTCATATTTGTAATCCTTTTTTCTTTCCCTTTGGAATAGGTTTAAACCATGTGACACATAACACAATGCTTATAATGCCTTAGGTTATATCGCTAAAAAATAACCCTATTACATAACTGTAATTCTATCATTACACTTAAAATAATGTCTGGGTTTCATGTAGTAGACCATATTTCATTTTCCTAAATTGCAGCCATTTGTTGGCAGGTGAATTTCAAGTCTCTCAAATAAAATAATGTCTGGGTTTCATGTAGTAGACCATATTTCATTTTCCTAAATTGCAGCCAAATTGTTTGGCAGGTGAATTTCAAGTCTCTCAAGAAAGAGTAAATTTTCCCCCGAAAAGGGGCTACATATGGGGTGACACTGGATAGGCCCATTGGTTATTTCTCAACCCTCCCACAACCATAGATACTTTTGTATTTGCACTAAAGAAAATTTGGCTTCAAATTTGAGTCATCAATGATCTACATTAATATCTCACTCAACTGTGTTTCTTTGCCGGCATCCCTGTCCTTTCTACCAACCTTCCAAAAAACCATCCCCCTGTTTGCCTGCAGCTACGCTGGCTTTCTACATGATAGAACCTGATTACAGGCCACAATGCTATGAAACTTAAAGTCAATCACAAGAAAAAAAATTGGAAAGATCACAGATACATGGAGATTGAGGAACATCCTACTAAAGAATGAATGGGTTGGCCAGAAAACCAAAGAAGAAATTTAAAAAATATAGAGACACAAATGCAGTCCTAAGAGGGAAGTATATAGCAATACAGGCCTTCCTCAAGAAGCAGGAAAAGTCTCAAATATGCAACCTAACCTTACACCTGCAGGAGCTGGAAAACCAACAACTAATGAAGCCTAAATCCAGCAGGAGAAGAGAAATAATAAAGACTAGGGCAGAAATAATGATATAGAAACAACAACAAAAACAACACAACAGTAGAAGAGATCAATGAAATCAGGAGCTCGTTCTTTGAAAAAAAAAATTAATACGATAAAACCCCTAGCAAGATTGACCAAAAACAAAAGAGAAAGAACCCGAATAAATAAAATCACAAATGAGAGTGAACAAATAACAACCAACACACAGAGATACAAACAATGACTACTGTATGATACCATTTATATGTGGAATCTAAAGAAACTGAACTTAGACAAACAACAGTAGCATAACAGTTACCAAAGGCTGAGAACTGGTGGAAATGGGAACATTTTGATCAGAGGGCACAAACTTGCAGTTATAAGATTAACAAGTTATGGGGATTTAATGCAAAGCATAATGATTATGGTGAATACTGCATTATATATTTGAAAATCGTCAAGAAACTAGATCTTAAATATTCTCACCAAAGCTAAGTAAATGGTAACTATATGACAAGATAGAGCTCTTAGCTAATGCTGTGGTGGTAACATTTCTGTAATATATGTGTATCAAACCAACACATCGTACATCTTAAACTTACACAATTATGTCAATTATATCTCTAAGAAAAGCAGGAAAATAGTAATAATAATAATTTTTTGTGATATTATAAAAAGGAAAATTGAAGACAAAAGAGGGGTAAGGAGATAGAAACAGTAATCAGAAACCTCCCACCCAAGAAAGGACAAGAAAGAGATGGCTTCACTATTGAATTTTACCAAACATGTAAAGAAGAACTAATGCAAATCCTACCAAAGTCTTCCAAAAAATAGAAGAGGAGGGAGCACTCCCAAATTCATTTATAAACAGCATTATTGGGAAAGCAGAAGGGTGTTACCATAAAAACCCATATATTGTTACCCCTGTTGAATTTGGATGCAATAATTCTCAACAAAATGCTGGAAACTTAGTTTCTCAGCACATTAAAAGGTTCATAGACCATGATCAATTGAGTTTATCTCTGGGGTGTAGGTATAGATCAATATATGCAAATCAATAAATGCAACACATCACATTAAGAAAATGAAAGATAAAAACATATCATCATCAAACATTATAACAATACAAAAATACCCCAGGAAGTAAGAAAAATCTCAAACTATCTACCCTCACGGCTAAAGGAGCTAGAAAAAGAACAACCAAAGCCATTGGAAGGAGGGAAATAATAAAGACTAGAGCAGAAAGAAATGACATAGAGACAAAAATGAAACAAAACAAAAACAAACAAATCAATAAAACCAGGACCTGGTTGAAAAAAAAATTTTAAGTGATTTTTTATTATGTTATGCTAGTCACCATACAGCACATCCTTAGTTTTTTATGTAAAGTTCCATGATTCATTGTTTGCATATAACACCCAGTGCACCATGCAATATGTGCCCTCCTAAATACCCATCACAGGCCTATTCCAATCCCCCACCCCCCCTCCCCTCTGAAGCCCTCAGTTTGTTTCTCAGACTCCATAGTTTCTCATACTTCATTCCCCCTTCTGATTACCCCCCTCTTCATTCTTCCCTTCCTTCTCCTACCGATCTTCCTACTTCTTATGTTCCATAAATGAGTGAAACCATATGATAATTGTCTTTCTCTGCTTGACTTATTTCACTTAGCATTATCTCCTCCCGTGCCATCCATGTTGCAGCAAATGTTGAGAACTCGTTCGTTCTGATAGCTGAGTAATATTCCATTGTATATATGGACCACATCTTCTTAATCCAGTCATATGTTGAAGGGCATCTCGGCTCCTTCCACAATTTAGCTATTGTGGACAATGCTGCTATGAACATTGGGGTGCATATGGCCCTTCTCTTCACTACATCTGTATCTTTGGGGTACATATCCAGTAGTGCAATGGCTGGGTCATAGGGTAGCTCAATTTTTAACTTTTTACGGGACCTCCACACTGTTTTCCAGAGTGGCTGTACCAACTTGCATTCCCACCAACAATGTAGGATGGATCCCCTTTCTCTACATCCTCTCCAGCAATTGTTGTTTCTTGCCTTGTCAATTTTTGCCATTCTAACTGGTGTAAGGTGGTATCTCAAGGTGGTTTTGATTTGAATTTCATTAATGGTTAATGATTTTGAATATTTTTTCATGTGTCTGTTTGCCTTTGCATGTCTTCATTGGAAAAGTGTCTATTCATATCTTCTGCCCATTTTTTGATTTGATTATTTGTTTCACGTGTATTGAGTTTGAGAAGTTCTTTGTAGATCTTGGATACCAGTCTTTTATCAGTAGTGTCATTTGCAAATATTTTCTCCCATTCTGTGGGCTGCCTCTTAGTTTTGTTGACTGTTTCATTGGCTGTGCAGAAGCTTTTTATTTGACGAACTCCCACAAGTTCATTTTATCTTTTGTTTCTTTTGCATTTGGAGATGTGTCATGAAAAAAGTTGCTGGGGCTGATGTCAAATAGGTTACAGCCTATATTCTCCTCTACGATTGTGATGGATTCCTGTCTCACATCGAGGTCTTTCAACCATTTGGAGTTTATTTTTGTGTATGGTGTGAGAGAGTGGTCACGTTTCATTATTTTGCATGTAGCTGTCCGATTTTCCCAGCACCATTATTTGAAGAGACTGTCTTTTTTCCACTGGATGTTTTTTCCTGCTTTGTCAAAAATTAGTTGCCCAAAGAGCCAAAGGTCCATTTTTGGGTTCTCTATTCTGTTCCACTGGTCTATGTGTCTGTTTTTGTGCCATATCATGCTGTCTGTGTGATCACAACTTTCTAGTATAGATTGAAATCGGTCAACCTGATGCCCCCAGCTTTGTTTTTCCTTTGCAACAACTCCTTGGCGATGTGGGGCCTTTTCTGGTTCCATACAAATTTAAGGACTATTTGTTCCAGTTCTTTGAAAAATGTCATTGGTATTTTGATTGGGATAGCATTGAAAGTGTAGATTGCTCTGGGTAGCATGGACATTTTAACTATGTTAATTCTACCGATCCATGAGCATGGAATATTTTTCCATCTTTTTGTGTCTTCCTCAATGTCTTTCAAGAGTGATTGTAGTTTCTAGAATATAGGTCCTTTACGTCTCTGGTTAAGTTAATTCCAAGGTAACGTACGGTTTTTGGTGCTATTGTAAATGGAATGGATTCCCTAATTTATCTTTCTTCAGTCTCATGTTCGTGTATAGAAATGCAACTGATTTCTGAGCATTGATTTTGTATCCCACCTCATTACTGAATTTCTCTATACCTTCTAATAGTTTGGGCATGGATTCTTTTGGGTTTTCCATATAGAGTATCATGTCATCTGCGAAAAGAGCCAGCTTGACTTCTTCTTTGCCGATTTGGATACCTTTTATCCCTTTTTGTTGTCTGATTGCTGTTGCAAGGACTTCTGGTATTATGTTGAATAATAGTGGCGAGAGTGGGCATCCTTGTCGTGTTCCTGATCTTAAGGGAAAGGCTTCCAGCTTTTCCCCATTGAGAATGGTATTTGCTGTAGGCTTTTCATACCTGGTTTTTATGAGATTGAGGAATGTACCCTCTATTCCTACACTCTGAAGGGTTTTAATCAGGAAAGGATGCTGTATTTTGTCAAATGCTTTTTCTGCATCTATTGAAAGAATCATATGATTTTTCGCTCTTTTCTTGTTGATAAAATCTATGACACTGAAAGATTTGCGAATGTTGAACCACCCTTGCATCCCAGGGATGAATCCCACTTGGTCATGATGGATAATCGTTTTAATGTACTGTTGGATCTATTAGCAAGGATCTTGTTGAGTATTTTGGCGTCCATATTCCTTAGGGAAAAGAGTCTGTAATTTTCCATTTTGATGGGGTCTTTGCCTGGTTTGGGGTCAAGGTAATATTAGCACCATAGAATGAGTGTGGTAGCTTTCCTACTGTTTCTAATTTCTAAATTATCTTTAGGAGAATAGGTATTATTTCTTCTTTGAATGCTTTTTAGAATAACCTGGGTAAACCGTCTGGTCCTGGCGTTTTGTTTTTGGAAGGTTTTTAATCACTGTTTCAATCTCTTCATAATTAATTGGCCAGTTTAAAGAATCAATTTCTTCCTGTTTCAGTCTTTGTAGTGTAGAGGTGTCCATGAAATCCTCCATCTCTTCAGATTGCTTAATTTATTGGCATAAAACTGTTGATAAAAGTTGCTAATAATCCTTCCAATTTCATTGGTGTTGGTTGTGACCTCTCCCTTTTCATTAATAATTTTATTAATTTGGGTCCTTTCTCTATTGTTTTGGAGAAGTCCTCCCAGTAGTTTGTCAATTTTATTTATTCGTTCAAAGAACCAGCTTCTAGTTCTGTTGATCTGCTCTACTGTGCTCCTGGTTTCTAATTCATTGATTTCTGAAATAATCTTGAGTAACTGCTTTCTCGTGCGTGGATTAGTCCTGTTCCTCTATTGCTGTTCCAGCTTCTTGAGGTGAGATTCTAACTACTGCATTTTAGATTTTACTATTCTTTTGAGTGAGGCTGCGATGGCTATGTATTTTTGCCTTACGAATGCCTTTGCATTGTCCCATAGGTTTTGGACCATTGTGGTTTCATTCTCTTTCCTCTCCATAATTTGTCCAGGACAAGGCAGAACCCCTCTTCCAGTCAGTTAACGGCCGGTGGGCGTGGTCAGCCAGGGCCTCGCCCCTCGCCCTGCAGGCACCAATCAGGGAGCCAGCCGGGGCGCCCCGCCTACCGCGCTCCCAGGACACACCTCCACCTTCACCCCTCCCGCCGCTTCCTCCCGGGGCGCCCTCCGCCTGGTATTTGAACCCAGCAATGCCAGGCTGTCCCTCGCCTTCCCGAATACACTCCTCTAGGACTCAGGACGCTGTATACACACCCGGGAGCCCTGGACCAGTGTGTGTGGAAAGCGTCAGCCCATGCCCCGGAGAATCTAGGGCAATTCCAGGACACAGGTGCCCCGATGCTCTCTGCCAGCCCGGGGTGGGGGGAAAAGTGTGGCCACAGTTTGTTCCAGCCCATGTCCTTTGCTACTCAGGAGAAGAGTGACAAAGAGTGCTGGTTCCATCTGTGTGCCTGTCCTTTCTTCTTCCTCACCTTTCCGTCTTCCTCTAAGTCTTTGTGTTCAGGTGCTCTTTCTCTGGCTCCTCGCTGGCCACACGGTCTCTAGGGGAGAAGGACTTCAGGACAGAAGATGCATTCACCCCTCTGAGCAGCTCTTTTCCCTGGGCATAAAAGCCCTGTCCCCCTCTGTGACTGGCACCCAGTCAGGTGACCCTGGAAAAGGTCCCAAGCGGGGTCCCACAGCAGCACACTCACCCAACAACCACGCAAGCAGACACGCAGTGTGTTTGCCCTGGAGGACAGAGAAACTGACCCTTAGAGGAGCCACGAGCATAGAGCAAAGGGGACCCTGAAGAGGATGTCTGGGTGAACCCTGTTAAGAGGGTGGCTGGTGATGCCGTCTGCTGGCCTGGAGCCACCTGTCTGTCTGCTGTTAGGGAGGCCAGGCGGCAAGGAGCTGAGGATGGCACCCAGGACACACGTAGCAGGAATGCACACGCCTTTCCTACTAGACACAGAGCGTCTTGCGTTGCATTCTGCCAACACCGCGAATGCCATGGGAATGGGTTCCCGGCTCATCTGGCCTGCAGAGGAGAACGTACCCTTCCTAGCCTTGCCCCGTCCATGCCCATCGGGTCAGACCGTGAGCAGAACATCAGGCCGGGACACCACGGCCCCGGGGCTGGCTCGCAAACGTGGTGAGAGGACACCCAGAGTGTGCTTCTGAGCCAGCACAGTAGGCTTGGGCAGGTGGTTTGGTGCCAATGCAAGCCAGTCTCTCCAGGTCTGACTGAAAAGTAAGGCCTTCTTCCACACCCCCTGAGTCCTCGCAGCCGGCAAAGTGCCGCACGAGCCATGCCCCGGAGAAGGCGTGGCAACGTAAGGCTTACTCCCTGGCAGCTGATGCATGCGTCCAATCGTCCCCACCTCATTCCATGGAAGGCGGGACTTCCACATGGCCAAGGCAGCACGGCGCCTGTGCTCTGGCGGCCCAGGGCACGTGGTTCAGGGCTACCGTCCAGCCTTTCCTCTCCCCTTTAGAGCAGGGAGGTCCTTCCTGAAAGCCCAACGAGGCCCAGAAGGTTCCAGGGAAAACAGGCACGGTGGGCTGGCCCTTCCTGGGGACATCTGGGCCTGAGGCATGCTGGCCGACCCCCTGCGACCAGCAGGTTTCCTGGGACTTCCCTTCCACCCTGCGGACGTGAAGAATCCTAGGGACCGGACCGTGGGAGCTGCCAGGCTGTTCCTCGATTAAGTTTCAAGGAGCCGGGAAGACGCGGATGAGGGAACAGCCTTTCCAGGGGCTCAAGGGAACCTCCCTGGGCCCACAGCATTGCGGCTCTCCACCTCCCTTCTATGTCTCCGAGGAGTGTATCAAGCTTCAGATCCCCAACACTGCCACACAGTCGTGCCACCTAGTGCTGTTCCGGACATGGGGCCATGGGCCCAGCAGGGTTTCCTGAGCCCGAAGAACGAATCCCTCCTCTACCTACAGCTAGCTGCTCCCACAGGCAGGAAGGAAGAGAGTTCCCCAAGGACGTGAGGCCAAGAGTCCAAAGAGGCTGAGCTGTCAGCATTTCAGCCCAGGGCCCGCTGGAAGGCTCACGCAGGGACCACTGATGGGCAACAGGAAGATGGAGCTGGGGCCCTCGTTGCGAGGTCCTACGCCCAGTTGTGGCAGAGGTAGTGGGGAACGTCACCTGGGGAAGTGTGTCCTTGGGGGCGTGCTGGTGGTGGGAGCGAGCTCAGGGGTGGTGAGACTTGTTGATTTGGGAAGGCCCTGTGGGCTCATGAGGCAGGGACACGGGCCTTGAGGGTCCACCTCCTCTCCTTTCCCTCTTCTGCACCTGGTCCACAGGAGGCAGAGATGACCGCCCCAACATGGAGCTCATCGGACACCGGGACAGCCCTTCGGCCAGGAGGAGCGCTCCCTCGGGACTCTTTCCTCTGCAGAAACGGACTGCCAGTGGGGACTTACTTACTCCTTGGGACCCTTGGCCGACAGCGCAAATCGGGGCACAAGTTCTTAGCCCCTCTGTAGCACACGCTGAAACCTTACGGTGTTTCCCACAGCTGGGACCGGCCGTGCCGGCAGCACAGATGGGAGGTCGCTTGACATACCCCTGCCAGCTCCCACCCCTCCCTGCTTCCCTTGGCCACTCTGCGTGTGGCATCCAGGGGTAGACACACCCCTTAATACCCAAGGAATGCCCACGACGCCTGTGTGTCAGGAGGGACATGGCTGCACTCTGCCACTGGCCCCTTTCTCCTTAGTCAGCAGAGCTAGAAACCTCGAGGTCCCTCTCCTTCACCAAACAGGGCCTACAACCACACTGGGACATGCGTGTGCTCATGCAGACACTGGAATATGCAACACACACACACACTCTTGACACACAGGCATGCATGGTGTCCACACACACACCCCTCTCACGCATGTGCTACAAACACGTGGAGACACGAACACTCACGCGTACTCATGGAAGCATGCACAACACACACATGGACATGGTGTCAGTCTCTCCGACATGGAGATGGCTTCACACACACACACACACACACACACACACACATACATTGTCACACTCACAACACAGCATTCACACTGGGTCTCCAGCAGAGCCATCAACACTTGGAACTGCCCTAACATACTCACAAACGTGGTACCGACACACACATACACAAGAAACACACACAAACACCCATCCACTTTTTCTTACAGGCATACAGAGTGGGCTTCCCCCAAACACAGACACACACACACACACACACACACACACACACACACACACACACGGACATACAGCACTCACACTAGGTCTCCGGCAGAGGTATCCACACGTGGTACCGCCACAGCAAAGTCACAAACGTGGCCCCACAACACACACATAAACAACACAAACCAACACCCTTGGTTTTTTTCCTACTGGCATCCACACAGGGGCACACACACACACACACACACACAGCACTCACACTAGGGCTGTGGCAGAGGCATCTCATTGCGCACTGCCATACAAACTCACAAACGTGGCCCCCACAGTACACACGTAAACAAAAAACATACACAAACACCCATGATGTTTTTCTTAGAAGCATACACAATGAGCCTCACACAAACACACACACACACACTCAAACACACAGCACTCACACTAGGTCTGTGGCAGAGCCATGTACACACAGCACCGCCATAGCAAGCTCACAAACGTGGTCCCACAACACACACATACACAACAAATACACACAAACACCCATGGTCATTTTCTTCCAGGCATACACAGTGGGCCTCACAGTGGGCCTTACACACAGGCATGGGGAACACACCCAATGAACATACACGGACTTCTGCGTTGAAGCATACACAATTCTCCCCAAACCATCTGGCTGACAGAGACACACAGACAAACATAGACACACAGGTATCCATGCATACAAAAACCCAAAGAGACAGGGGTGCCTGGGTGGCTCAGTCATTAAGCGTCTGTCTGCGGCTCAGGGTGATCTCGTGGCGTTCTCGGATCGAGCCCCACATCAGGCTCGTCCTCTGGGAGCCTACTCCTACCTCTCCACCACCCTGCCTGCGTTCCCGCTCTCGCTGTCTCTCTGTCGGTTAAATAAATAAATAAGTTCTTTAAAAAAAAACACACAGAGAGAAAATTCACACAGGCACACAAGTGGGCAGACACAGAGGTATGCACCCTTGACCACCCTAGTACACGCACCTGTGCTTGTGTAAAATGAGAAACACACAATACACACACAGTCTCCAACCAGAGGCACACACGGGTGGGTAGGCATACACACACGCACGCACACACACGCATGCACGCACGCCTGTGGGTGGGTGGTGCAGAGGGACAGGACATGGGTTTGGAGGGACCGTGAGGGACCCTGAGGAACCGCCTCCTTAGTCCTCCAGGGACACGTGGTTTTGTGGTGATCCTGACTAGAGGAAGCATGCACGGGACGGCATCACAGCAATGCAGGGCACGCTTCCGGGAGAAAGGGTACAGGGAGAAGCTCTCCAAGCGGGGTGAACGGGGCGGTAGCAGAGCCACCGGGCCACGAGTGCCCCGCTCGGCACGGCCCTTCCCCTGCCCTGAAGAACACGGCTCCCATGTAGAGAGGTGTGCCCTTTCCCGTCCTTCTCCCTGACCTGCCGAGCAAGAGTGGTGGTCTCTCCACAACCAAGCCCTGCCCTTCCCTGCCCCCATGCCTTACATCCCCCGCACACACGGAATCCCACAGGCCAGGGCTGATCTCCTACTGGCCGTGTGCTGGGTCCCACATACACATCCACACACAGACACATAGGGCTTCTGAACTTGTTTATGACTCGCCCGCCATCCCTGGCGATCTGGGTGCTGGACACTCTCTAGAGCTGGCCCTGAAGATCTGTTCCCCCACGTCTGTCCTGTGCGGGCAGAGCACCACGTAGACACGTCCACCCGTCTCTCACAACGCTGGACGCCTCCGCCACTGCTTCTCGCTGGTCCAACTCTGATGCTCTGCGGTGTCCACGTCCGCACAGCTGCCGTGCCCGCGACACACACACACAAACACACGACACACGGACGCACAAGGGAGGTGTTCGTGACACTGCCTCATGCCGAGGATCGCTAAGGCGGCGGTGACCGAGGGCCCTGTCCTTGTGGGATCCCGCTTCCTCCTCCTCTAGGGCTTCACCAGCCTCCTCCAGATGGCCTAGTACCATTGCCAAGAATGGCCGTGTGGCTCTGGGAGGCCACGGGGTGGTCCGTAACACGGAGGGACGTCGGAGCGTCTCGGGACAAGGGAGCCCCACTCCCAAAATTTGGCAGACTGTCCCCACCTGAAAAGCCAGCAGGAGAACTGAGGACCCGGCGGACGGCCATGGGTGAGTGTTCAGAGAAATGGGGTGGAGGAGCCTTGCTTCCCCCGAACGACCTGAGACTTTCTGGCTCACACCTGGCTCACCGGATGAACTTGCCCCAGTGGACACCCTGCCCTGGGTGTGTGCCCTGAGTTCCCTCGCCAGGGTCCCTACTCTCCCTCCAGCCGCTCCCTGGGTGATCCGGGGCCCAGGGTCCTCTGAGCCTCAGTTTCCAAACTGAGTCCCAAACCCGACTGTGCCCTGGCACCTCCCACACATATTTCAGGACGCAGTGGCCCGGCTACTCACCGACAGGTCCTCCTGTCTGCTCAGTGCCTTCGGCTGCCTCCCTGCCTCAGGTAGTACCGCAAGGGATTGCGCCACAGGTCCTCGATGATGATCTGGTAGGGGAAACCGCCCAGGTGAGCACGGGGCCCGGGCCCCCTTCCCAGGCTGCCCCCATTGCCATCACCAATGCTAATGAAGGCCTCAGCGGCCCCACCTCGGCAATCTTGTTAGACCCTGGGCAGCTGGGGTCGCACAACCACTTGAAGAAGGTAAGGCTGGTGGAGTCGAGTCTTCGGCTGGGAGCTCCACGTTCTTCATCCCAGAACCACTGCACTGGAGTGGACCGAGTCGCCCTGTATCCTGCAGGAAGGGAAAATTCAGGGGAGGCTCTGCACTGCCTAGGACCCACACCCTGTCGCCCTCTCTCCCGCTCTCCTCTCAGCCTCTCTCCCTCCTGTGCTGGCTCTGGCTTCCACTTGTGTCCCTACACACCCCCTGCTCCTCCCGAGTGCCCACCTGCCCCCGCCGGCCCACCCCCGGCACCCTCGAAGCTCTAGCCCACTCCTACCGGCAATGCTAAGGTGATACTCCTTAAGGATCACTTTGTTCTGGAAGTAGGGGTTGTTCCCAAAGAAAAACATCAACGTGCTGTGGTCCTTGGGACGGCCCAGTTCCTCCACCTGCAACATAAAAGAAAGACGAGGGGAAGGGGACTTGTCCTCCACGGGTCCCGATATGCTCCCTGCATGTCCCGCTGAACAATACTGCCGGGCCCTCTCCTGCCCAAATTCCACTCCCAGTGGTCCTACCCCCGCCACTCACTCCCAGCGCTGACCTCCAAATCGGTCATGTAGCTGAGCACATCTTTGTCCTGGGCACCCGTCACGGCTGATATCTGGGGGTGATTCAGGATCTGCCTTGGGTCAAGGAGCCTCGCCTTCAGCGCTATGGAAGGAGAGCCAGGACCAACCCAGCCCTTCCCGGTGAGAGGAAGGGCCCCAAACAGGGCACGTGTAGAACCACCAGGCCCTGCTGCCCTCCCAAGCCACTCAGCTCCTGCTCTTTCATCACAGCTGCTCAATACCAGCAGGTGCCTTGGCTTCCAGTGCCTCCGAGAGGGTCTGCGCCCGGCAGGACAAGGTCAAGGGCCTGCCTGTTCTCCCTTCCACCGTCGTCACCCTGGCCTGTGTGTTTGGCAGGCAGGCAGTGACTGCTTTGGGTGTCCAGATGTGGTCGGTCGCGCTCTCAGGGCTGTGTTTGCTTTTGTGTTGGCCTGCAGGCCTGTGTCCTGGAGGGGCCTTCTGTGCCCACAATGGGGCCACTCATCTCCCTTAGCCTGGCTGGACACCCACAGGGCAAAGGGAGGGCCCGTTAGGTTCAGTGAGAGAGGGAGGGAAAGGGGTTGGGTGGCAACGGGAGAGAAAGCAAAGGAGAGACAGAGACAGAGATACCCACACAGGAGGAAGGGACACAGAGGGAGGGCAGAGGGGAGCGAGGGAGAGGGTGGGACCCACATAGAGGGGAGAGACACGGAGGGAGGAAGCGGGGGGTGGGGGGGAGCCTGGGCATGGGGCCGCAGCCTGGCTGTGTAGGGCCTGAGGAGACAGTTTGCAGCACCGCATACAGCGTGTCTGGGTTTCTGATGTATGGGGAAGCGTGGCGGCCTGCTGAATGACTCTGGAAGCCGCATGAGGACGCAGCAGTGGGTGGGCACTGTATTCTTTAGAAAAGAACACAGGCTCTGAAGGACAGGGAAGGGGGTGGCCTGCCTCTCAATGGGCATGCCCCACGCAGCCGGCAGGACATTTCCTTCCAGAACCTGCTCCGAACCAAGGGTGGAACTACACTAGACATGCAGGGTGTGGACATGTGCTCCATGACACCTGGGAGAGTGTTGGGAGTGCTCCCTGCAGTCCCAGAGCATTTGCCCGCAGCTTCTGCTCAGACGTGGTCTCCACAAGCCTCAGCCCTTGCCTTCGCCCCACCTTCAAGGCCCACGCCCCTGTGCTGCGCCTTATACGGGCGGGGGACCCACTCCCACAGGGGTTGGGGAGGGGCCAGGGATCCTTCTCCCCAGCGCTCCTACCCCTGGCGGAGCCTCTGCTCCTCCCCTCCTGCCAGTGGTCGTCCACCGCAGACAAACCCAAGCCCAGAGGGAGGAAGGATACGGCCTGGGCCCAGAAGCCGGGGATGCGCTGGATGATGGCCCTTCTTCGAGCCAGGTGAGAACTCCGCTTCTGATTCATCCTGCGCTTGAGCCGCAAGTAGGCCCTGGTAGCTTGGGCATCCACAGAGCTGAGCGCAAACTGAACCATCTCCAGCGCGGCAAGTGGGGCGCCGGCTATCTCGGGACCCAGCCCTGACTCCCCCTGCTGCAGCTGCGGCAGTTGCTCGTCCTGCTGTGCTTGCACCGCCTCCTGGTCTTCCACCGCCACGACCTCCACCACCGCCATGATATCCTCCACCACCAGCAGCAACTCGTCCCCCGGGCCTGCCTGCTCTCTGCCCTGCTGGGCCTCCGCACCCACCACAGCCTCTGTGCCCATCCCCCCGGCACCTAGGGCCTGCAGCGGCCCCGCCTCTCCCCAGGCACCTGCCTGGGCGAGGGGCCCCGATGCCTCACGGCCCCCTTCCAGGACCAAGGTGCTCCCGGACGGCAGGGCAGCGCCGCCTTCCCCGGAGCCTGCCGCGCTCTCCATGTGGTCCTGGTCCTGCGCGAGCAGAGCCAGCAGCGGAGGGAAGGAACTGGAGGTGAGAGCACGCGACTCCCGCAAACGGTCGGGCAGGTGGAGCTCTGGCGCCCCTAGCGGTCTGCGGGAGGCAGCGTCCTCCCAGAGGCTGCGGGCTGGTGAACACACGCGCACAAGGGATAGAGGGCATGCTGTGACGCCCAAGGATGACGCTCTATCACGTATGCGGCCTTGGTGGGACTGAGTCCTGAGCTAGCCCAGGACAAGGGAGAACCCCTCTTCCAGTCAGTTAACGGCCGGTGGGCGTGGTCAGCCAGGGCCTCGCCCCTCGCCCTGCAGGCACCAATCAGGGAGCCAGCCGGGGCGCCCCGCCTACCGCGCTCCCAGGACACACCTCCACCTTCACCCCTCCCGCCGCTTCCTCCCGGGGCGCCCTCCGCCTGGTATTTGAACCCAGCAATGCCAGGCTGTCCCTCGCCTTCCCGAATACACTCCTCTAGGACTCAGGACGCTGTATACACACCCGGGAGCCCTGGACCAGTGTGTGTGGAAAGCGTCAGCCCATGCCCCGGAGAATCTAGGGCAATTCCAGGACACAGGTGCCCCGATGCTCTCTGCCAGCCCGGGGTGGGGGGAAAAGTGTGGCCACAGTTTGTCCCAGCCCATGTCCTTTGCTACTCAGGAGAAGAGTGACAAAGAGTGCTCTGTCCATCTGCGTGCCTGTGCTTTCTTCTTGCTCTCCTCTCCGTCTTCCTCTAAGTCTTTGGGTTCAGGTGCTCTTTCTCTGGCCCCTCACTGGCCACACGGTCTCTAGGGGAGAAGGACTTCAGGATGGAAGATGCAGACGCCTCTCTGAGCAGCTCTTTTCCCTGGACATAAAAGCCCTGTCCCCCTCTGTGACTGGCACCCAGTCAGGTGACCCTGGAAAAGGTCCCAAGCGGGGTACCCACAGCAGCACACTCACCCAACAACCACGCAAGCAGACACGCAGTGTGTTTGCCCTGGAGGACAGACGAACTGACCCTTAGAGGAGCCACGAGCATAGAGCAAAGGGGACCCTGAAGAGGATGTCTGGGTGAACCCTGTTAAGAGGGTGGCAGGTGATGCCGTCTGCTGGCCTGGAGCCACCTCTCTGTCTGCTGTTAGGGAGGCCAGGCGGCAAGGAGCTGAGGACGGCACCCAGGACACACGTAGCAGGAATGCACGTGCCTTTCCTGCTAGACACAGAACGTCTTGCGTTGCATTCTGCCAACACCGCGAATGCCATGGGAATGGGTTCCCGGCTCACCTGGCCTGCAGAAGAGAACGTACCCTTCCTAGCCTTGGCCCGTCCAGGCCACCCGGGTCAGACCGTGAGCGGAATATCAGGCCGGGCCACCACGGCCCCGCGGCGGGCTCGCAGTCGTGATGAGAGGACACACAAAGTGTGCTTGTAAGCCAGCACAGTAGGCTTGGGGCAGTTGGTTTGGTGCCAATGCAAGCCAGTCTCTCCAGGCATGACTGAAAGGTCGGGCCTTCCTCCACACCCACTTAGTCCTCGGAGCCGGCAAAGTGCCGCACGAGCCATGCCCTGGGGATGGCGTGGCAACGTAAGACTTACTCCCTGGCAGCTGATGCATGCGTCCAATCGCCCCACCTCATTCCACGGCAGGCAGGACTTCCACGTGGCCGAGGCAGCACGGCGCCTTGCTCTGGGGGCACAGGGCACGTAGCTACCATCCAGCCTTTCCTCTCCCCTTTAGAGCAGGGAGGTCCTTCCCGAAAGCCCAGAGGAAGCCCAGAAGTTTCCAGGGAAAACAGGCATGGTGGGCTGGCCCTTTCTGGGGACTTCTGGGGCCTGAGGCATGCTGGCCGATCCCCTGAGACCAGAAGGGTCCATGGGACTTCATCTCCACCCTGCGGACATAAGAATTCCTAGGGACCGGACTGTGGGAGCTGCCAGGCTGCCCTGCAGCTTAAGAGTCAAGGAGCTGGGAAGACATGTCTGAGGGAACAGCCTTTCCAGTGGCTCAAGGGAAGCTCCGTGTGCCCACGGCATTGCGGCTCTCCAACACCCTAAGCTGTTCCTGAGGGGTGCATCGGGCTTCAGATCCCCAACACTGCCGCACAGTGGTGCCACCTAGTGCTGTTCCGGGCAGGGACCATGGGCTCAGCAGGGTTTCCTGAGCCCGAAGGCCAAAACCCTCCCCTACCTACCGCTAGCTGCTCCGACAGGCAGGAAGGAACAGAGTTCCCCAAGGACGTGAGGCCAAGAGTCCAAACAGGCTGAGCTGTCAGCATGACAGCCCAGGGGCTGCTGGGAGTCTCACACAGGGACCATTGATGGGCAACAGGAAGACAGAGCTGGGACCACGCTGCAAGGTCCAGTTGTGGCAGAGGTAGTGGGGAAAGTCACCTGGGGGAGTGCGTCCTTGGGGGCATGCTGGTGGTGGGGGTGAGCTCAGGGGTGGTGAGAGGTGTTGATTTGGGAAGCCCCTGTGGGCTCAGGAGCAGCAAGCTAGGTGGCCCTCGGTGAGGCAGGGAACACGGGCCTTGAGGGTCCACCTCCTCTCCCTTCCCTCTTCTCCACCTGGTCCGCAGGAGGCAGAGATGACCGCCCCAACCTGGAGCTCATCGGACACCAGGACGGCCCTTCGGCCAGGAGGAATACTCCCCTCAGGACCCTTTCCTCTGCAGTAACGTACTGCCGTGGGGACTTACTTACTCTTTGGGACCCTTGGCCGACAGCGCAAATCGGGGCACAAGTTCTTAGCCCCTCTGTAGCACATGCGGAAACCTCACAGTGTTTCCCACAGCTGGGACCAGCCGTGCCAGCAGCACAGATGGGAGGTCGCCTGACACACGCCCGCCAGCTCCCACCCCTCCCTGCTTCCCTTGGCCCCTCTGCGTGTTGCATCCAGGGGCAGACACACCCCTGAATACCCAAGGAATGCCCACGACGGCTGTGTGTCAGGAGGGACGTGGCTGCACTCTGCCAGTGGCCCCTTTCTCCTTAGTCAGCAGAGCTAGAAACCTCGAGGTCCCTCTCCTTCACCAAACAGGGCCTACAACCACACTGGGACATGCGTGTGCTCATGCAGACACTTGAACATGCAACACACACAGACACACACTCTTGACACACAGGCATGCAAGGTGGCCACACACACACCCCTCTCATGCGTTTGCTGCAAACTGGGAGACACGAGCACTCACGTGTGCTCATGCAAGCATGCACAAGACCCACATGGACACGGATTCCGTCTCTCTGGCATGGAGATGGCTGCACGCACACACACAGAAGTGCCCATGTGGACCCACGCAGACCGGCAACTCACACACCTATACACGGTCTCCGGCCCACAGGCATGAGGTGGCTGCACACACACACACAGCACACACACACATACACACATGTCCATGCAAACACACGGGACACACAACACGCACAGACACGTTATCTGGCACACTGGCATGCAGATTGTCGCATAGACACACACACACACACTCGCATACGCACATGCACACACGCAAATCACACCACACGCACACACGTGGACCTGCACGCAGGCATGCACTGTTGGCTGCGCAAACAGACATACACACACACACACACACAGCACTCACACAAGGGCTCTAGCAGAGACATCCACACTTGGACCCGCCCTATCAAACTCACAAACGTCGTCCCGACAACACACACATACACAACAAACACACCAACACCCATGGTCTTTACTTACAGGCATAGACAATGGCACACACACACACACACACACACACCAGAGGACACACACAAACAAAAACACACACGCTCCACAATCAATGAATGACACTTGGCCACTCAAACACGCACCCACACACCCACCCACCCACACACACACACACACACACACACAAACCCAGTGCCGCAAGCACGTGCTGATACCCCCCCACAAGATCTCCGCACACAGGCATGCTCCGTGGCCCTGCAAACACGCATGAAAGCATGTTTGTTTTAGAGCACGTGGAAGCTCTCACCAAAGCTCTCGGCCTCACAACCATGCACAGCTGACCCTCGAGCCACGCAAACATACACACACACACACACACACACGCACGCACGCACGCAGGAGAACACACACAACGAACATACATGGTCTTCTGCACAGAAGCATTCACAATTATCCCTGCACCATCAGGCTGACAGAGACACACAGGCAAACACACACACACACGTGTATCCATGCATGCAAAAACACACAGAGACAAAACACACACTGGCACAGACGTGGGCAGGCACAGGGCTATGCACCCTCCACCACCCCTATACATGCACATGTGCTTGTGTAAAATGAGAAACACACCTTACACACACGGTCCCCAACCAGAGGCACACACAGGTGGGTATGCATACACGCACACTCGCGCGTGCCCACACACTCCCCCGTCGGCTCGCAAACACACAGACGAGCAGCTGACAACCATGCAGAATCAAGCACACTTACACGCCAACGCGCACTCATGGTTTCTGGCACAGAGCCATAGGTGAGTAGCCCCACAGAAAATCACCAGCCAAGGTGCTCCTACAAAGACACACAGACCCTATACACACATGGACTATCCATACAGGTGAGCGGATCTCGGTAACCAAATGGAAACTCACAAATACGTGCATGTGGAAACACACACACGCAACACACACTGGTACCCCAACAGAGGCTTGTGCACCTGGCCGAGCCAACACACACACCCGTGCCTGTGCAAACACACACTCAGGAAACACACACCAACAGACACCGTCCGGTACGCCTGCATGTAAATGTGCCACAACACACACGTACGTGCCCACGGGAGAGACACACACTCATGCACAACACAGGCAAGCACACACAGTCTCTGGCACCCAGGCACACACACTTGGCCACACACATACACACATACGGGCGTATGCAGACACACACACGCAATACGGATTAGCTCACGTGGTCCCTGCACACACACAAGCACACACTCCCACACACAAGTGCACATGCAAACACACACACTACACAAGCACACGTGGTCCGGCTCAGAGGCATGGTCGGCTGGCCGCACGTGCCCGCCCACATGAACACACACACAACACAAACACACACACACCTGCATGCAGACCTGGTCATACATGCTCCGTTACACACAGCCCGCTCACACAGCCGCAGTGCCCACAACTCACACCGGATTTCCCTCACACGTTCTTGGAGCTGTCGCCTGTGGGTGGGTGGTGCAGAGGGACAGGACGTGGGTCTGGAGGGACCGTGAGGGACCCTGAGGAAACGCCTCCTCCGTAGTCCTCCAGGGACATGTGGTTTTGCGGTGATCCTGACTAGAGGAAGCATGCACGGGACGGCATCACAGCAATGCGGGGCACGCTTCCAGGAGCAAGGGTACAGGGAGAAGCTCTCCAAGCGGGGTGAACGGGGCGGTAGCAGAGCCACCGGGCCACGAGTGCCCCGCTCGGCACGGCCCTTCCCCTGCCCTGAAGAACAGGGCTCCCATGTAGAGAGGTGTGCCCTTTCCCGTCCTCCTCCCTGACCTGCCGAGCAAGAGCGGTGGTCTCTCCACAAACAAGCCCTGCCCTGCCCTGCCCCCGTGCCTTACATCCCCCGCACACACGGAATCCCACAGGCCAGGGCTGATCTCCTACTGGCCGTGTGCTGGGTCCCCCATACACATCCACGCACAGACACATAGGGCTTCTTAACTTGTTTATGACTCGCCCGCCATCCCTGGCGATCTGGGTGCTGGACACTCTCTAGAGCTGGCCCTGAAGATCTGTTCCCCCACGTCTGTCCTGTGCGGGCAGAGCACCACGTAGACTCGTCCACCCGTCTCTCACAACGCTGGACGCCTCCTCCACTGCTTCTCGTCGGTCCAACTCTGATGCTCTGCGGTGTCCACGTCCGCACAGCTGCCGTGCCCGCGACACACACACACAAACACACGACACACGGACGCACAAGGGAGGTGTTCGTGACACTGCCTCATGCCGAGGATCGCTAAGGCGGCGGTGACCGAGGGCCCTGTCCTTGTGGGATCCCGCTTCCTCCTCCTCTAGGGCTTCACCACCCTCCTCCAGATGGCCTAGTACCATTGCCAAGAATGGCCGTGTGGCTGTGGGAGGCCACGGGGTGGTCAGTAACACGGAGGGACGTCGGAGCGTCTCGGGACAAGGCAGCCCCACTCCCAAAATTTGGCAGACTGTCCCCACCTGAAAAGCTAGGTGGAGAACTGAGGACCCGGCGGACGGCCATGGGTGAGTGTTCAGAGAAATGAGGTGGAGGAGCCTTGCTTCCCCCGAACGACCTGAGACTTTCTGGCTCACACCTGGCTCACCGGATGAACTTGCCCCAGTGGACACCCTGCCCTGGGTGTGTGCCCTGAGTTCCCTCGCCAGGGTCCCTGCTCCCAGGGTCCTCTGAGCCTCAGTTTCCAAACTGGTCCCCAAACCCGACAGTGCCCTGGCACTTCCCACACATATTTCAGGAAGCAGTGACCCGGCCACTCACCGACAGGTCCTCCTCTCTGCTCATTGCCTTCGGCTGCCTCCCTGCCGCAGGTAGTACCGCAGGGGATTGGGCCACAGGTCCTCGATGATGATCTGGTAGGGGAAACCGCCCAGGTGAGCACGGGGCCCAGGCCCCATTCGCAGGCTGCCCCCATTGCCATCACCAAGGCTAAAGCAGGCCTCAGCGGCCCCACCTCGGCGATCTTGTTAGACCCTGGGCAGCTGGGGTCGCACAACCACTTGAAGAAGGTAAGGCTGGTGGTGTCGAGTCTTCGGCTGGGAGCTCCACGTTCATCATCCCAGAACCACTGCACCGGAGTGGACCGAGTCGCCCTGTACCCTGCAGGAAGGGAAAATTCAGGGGAGGCTCTGCACTGTCTAGGACCCACACCCTGTCGCCCTCTCTCCCGCTCTCCTCTCAGCCTCTCTCCATCCTGTGCCGGCTCCCGCCCCCACCTTGTGTCCCTGCACACCCCCTGCCCCTCCCGAGTGCCCACCTGCCCCCGCCGGCCCGCCCCCGGCACCCTCGAAGCTCTAGCCCACTCCTACCGGCAATGCTAAGGTGATACTCCTTAAGGATCACTTTGTTCTGGAAGTAGGGGTTGTTCCCAAAGAAAAACATCAACCTGCTGTGGTCCTTGGGACGGCCCGGTTCCTCCACCTACCCCGCCAAAGAAAGACGAGGGGAATGGGACTTGTCCTCCACGGGTCCCGAGATGCTCCCTGCATGTCCCGCTGAACAATACTGCCGGGCCCTCTCCTGCCCAAATTCCACTCCCAGTGGTCCTACCCCCGCCTCCCACTCCCAGGGCTGACCTCCAAGTCGGTCATGTAGCTGAGCACATCTTTGTCCTGGTCACCCATCACGGCTGATATCTGGGGGTGATTCAGGATCTGCCTTGGGTCAAGGAGCCTCGCCTTCAGCGCTACGGAAGGAGAGCCAGGAGCAGCCCAGCCCTTCCCGGTGAGAGGAAGGGCCCGAAACAGGGCACGTGTAGAACCACCAGGCCCTGCTGCCGTCCCAACCCACTCAGCTCCTGCTCTTTCATCACAGCTGCTCAATACCAGCAGGTGCCTTGGCTTCCAGTGCCTCCGAGAGGGTCTGCGCCCGGCAGCACAAGGCCAAAGGACTGCCTGCGCTCCCTTCCACCCTCAACCCTGGCCTGTGTCTGTGGCCGGCAGGCAGTGACTGCTTTGGGTGTCCAGATGTGCTCGGTCGCGCTCTCACGGCTGTGTTTGCTTAAATGTTAGCCTGCAGGCCTGTGCCCTTGAGGGGCCTTCTGCGCCCACAAAGGGGCCGCTCAGCTCCCTTGGAGCCTGGCTGCACACCCACAGGGCAAAGGGAGGGCCCGTAGGGATCAGCGAGAGAGGGAGGGAAAGGGGTTAGAGGCAGCAGGAGGGAAAGCACAAGAGAGACAGAGACAGCCATACAGGGAGGAAGGGACACAGAGGGAAGGCAGAGCGCAGAGAGGGAGAGGGTGGGGGACACACAGATGGGAGAGACAGGGAGGTAAGGAAACGTGGGTGTGGGCGCATGGCCCTGGGTCCGCGGCCTGGCTGTGTAGGGCCTGATACAGTTGGCAGCACAGCATGCAGCGTGTCTGGGTTGCCGTGTCCGGGGAAGCGTGGCGGCCTGCTGAGTGACTCTGGAAGCCGCATGAGGACGCAGCTGTGGGTGGGCACTGAACTCTTTGGAAAAGGACACAGGCTCTGAAGGACAGGGAAGGGGGCGGCCTGCCTCTCAATGGGCATGCCCCACGCAGCCAGCAGGACGTTTCCTTCCAGGACCTGCTCCGAGCCAAGGGTGGAACTACACTAGGCATGCAGGGTGTGGACACGTGCTCCATGACACCTGGAGAGTGTTGGGAGCGCTCCCTGCAGTCCCAGAGCATTTGCCCGCAGCTTCTGCTCAGACGTGGTCTCCACAAGCCTCAGCCCCTGCCTTCCCCCCACCTTCAAGGCCCACAGTCCTGTACTGTGCCTTATAGGGGCGGGGGACCCACTCCCACGGGGGTTGGGGAGGGGCCAGGGATCCTTCTCCCCAGCGCTCCTACCGCTGGCGGAGCCTCTGCTCCTCCCCTCCTGCCAGTGGTCGTCCACCGCAGACAAACCCAAGCCCAGAGGGAGGAAGGATACGGCCTGGGCCCAGAAGCCGGGGATGCGCTGGATGATGGCCCTTCTTCGAGCCAGGTGAGAACTCCGCTTCTGATTCATCCTGCGCTTGAGCCGCAAGTAGGCCCTGGTAGCTTGGGCATCCACAGAGCTGAGCGCAAACTGAACCATCTCCAGCGCGGCAAGTGGGGCGCCGGCTATCTCGGGACCCAGCCCTGACTCCCCCTGCTGCAGCTGCGGCAGTTGCTCGTCCTGCTGTGCTTGCACCGCCTCCTGGTCTTCCACCGCCAGGACCTCCACCGCCGCCATGATATCCTCCACCACCAGCAGCAACTCGTCCCCCGGGCCTGCCTGCTCTCTGCCCTGCTGGGCCTCCGCACCCACCACAGCCTCTGTGCCCATCCCCCCGGCACCTAGGGCCTGCAGCGGCCCCGCCTCTCCCCAGGCACCTGCCTGGGCGAGGGGCCCCGATGCCTCACGGCCCCCTTCCAGGACCAAGGTGCTCCCGGACGGCAGGGCAGCGCCGCCTTCCCCGGAGCCTGCCGCGCTCTCCATGTGGTCCTGGTCCTGCGCAAGCAGAGCCAGCAGCGGAGGGAAGGAACTGGAGGTGAGAGCACGCGACTCCCGCAAACGGTCGGGCAGGTGGAGCTCTGGCGCCCCTAGCGGTCTGCGGGAGGCAGCGTCCTCCCAGAGGCTGCGGGCTGGTGAACACACGCGCACAAGGGATAGAGGGCATGCTGTGACGCCCAAGGATGACGCTCTATCACGTATGCGGCCTTGGTGGGACTGAGTCCTGAGCTAGCCCAGGACAAGGGAGAACCCCTCTTCCAGTCAGTTAACGGCCGGTGGGCGTGGTCAGCCAGGGCCTCGCCCCTCGCCCTGCAGGCACCAATCAGGGAGCCAGCCGGGGCGCCCCGCCTACCGCGCTCCCAGGACACACCTCCACCTTCACCCCTCCCCCCGCTTCCTTCCGGGGCGCCCTCCGCCTGGTATTTGAACCCAGCAATGCCAGGCTGTCCCTCGCCTTCCCGAATACACTCCTCTAGGACTCAGGACGCTGTATACACACCCGGGAGCCCTGGACCAGTGTGTGTGGAAAGCGTCAGCCCATGCCCCGGAGAATCTAGGGCAATTCCAGGACACAGGTGCCCCGATGCTCTCTGCCAGCCCGGGGTTGGGGGGAAAAGTGTGGCCACAGTTTGTCCCAGCCCATGTCCTTTGCTACTCAGGAGAAGAGTGACAAAGAGTGCTGGTTCCATCTGCGTGCCTGTGCTTTCTTCTTGCTCTCCTCTCCGTCTTCCTCTAAGTCTTTGGGTTCGGGTGCTCTTTCTCTGGCCCCTCACTGGCCACACGGTCTCTAGGGGAGAAGGACTTCAGGATGGAAGATGCAGACGCCTCTCTGAGCAGCTCTTTTCCCTGGACATAAAAGCCCTGTCCCCCTCTGTGACTGGCACCCAGTCAGGTGACCCTGGAAAAGGTCCCAAGCGGGGTACCCACAGCAGCACACTCACCCAACAACCACGCAAGCAGACACGCAGTGTGTTTGCCCTGGAGGACAGACGAACTGACCCTTAGAGGAGCCACGAGCATAGAGCAAAGGGGACCCTGAAGAGGATGTCTGGGTGAACCCTGTTAAGAGGGTGGCAGGTGATGCCGTCTGCTGGCCTGGAGCCACCTCTCTGTCTGCTGTTAGGGAGGCCAGGCGGCAAGGAGCTGAGGACGGCACCCAGGACACACGTAGCAGGAATGCATGTGCCTTTCCTGCTAGACACAGAACGTCTTGCGTTGCATTCTGCCAACACCGCGAATGCCATGGGAATGGGTTCCCGGCTCACCTGGCCTGCAGAAGAGAATGTACCCTTCCTAGCCTTGGCCCGTCCAGGCCACCCGGGTCAGACCGTGAGCGGAATATCAGGCCGGGCCACCACGGCCCCGCGGCGGGCTCGCAGTCGTGGTGAGAGGACACACAAAGTGTGCTTGTAAGCCAGCACAGTAGGCTTGGGGCAGTTGGTTTGGTGCCAATGCAAGCCAGTCTCTCCAGGCATGACTGAAATGTCGGGCCTTCCTCCACACCCACTTAGTTCTCGGAGCCGGCAAAGTGCCGCACGAGCCATGCCCTGGGGATGGCGTGGCAACGTAAGACTTACTCCCTGGCAGCTGATGCCTGCATCCAATCAACCCCACCTCATTCCGCCGCAGACAGGTCTTCCACGTGGCCGAGGCAGCACGGCGCCTTGCTCTGGGGGCACAGGGCACGTAGCTACCATCCAGCCTTTCCTCTCCCCTTTAGAGCAAGGAGGTCCTTCCCGAAAGCCCAGAGGAAGCCCAGAAGTTTCCAGGGAAAACAGGCATGGTGGGCTGGCCCTTTCTGGGGACTTCTGGGGCCTGAGGCATGCTGGCCGATCCCCTGAGACCAGAAGGGTCCATGGGACTTCATCTCCACCCTGCGGACATAAGAATTCCTAGGGACCGGACTGTGGGAGCTGCCAGGCTGCCCTGCAGCTTAAGAGTCAAGGAGCTGGGAAGACATGTCTGAGGGAATAGCCTTTCCAGTGGCTCAAGGGAAGCTCCGTGTGCCCACGGCATTGCGGCTCTCCAACACCCTAAGCTGTTCCTGAGGGGTGCATCGGGCTTCAGATCCCCAACACTGCCGCACAGTGGTGCCACCTAGTGCTGTTCCGGGCAGGGACCATGGGCTCAGCAGGGTTTCCTGAGCCCGAAGGCCAAAACCCTCCCCTACCTACCGCTAGCTGCTCCGACAGGCAGGAAGGAACAGAGTTCCCCAAGGACGTGAGGCCAAGAGTCCAAACAGGCTGAGCTGTCAGCATGACAGCCCAGGGGCTGCTGGGAGTCTCACACAGGGACCATTGATGGGCAACAGGAAGACAGAGCTGGGACCACGCTGCAAGGTCCAGTTGTGGCAGAGGTAGTAGGGAAAGTCACCTGGGGGAGTGCGTCCTTGGGGGCATGCTGGTGGTGGGGGTGAGCTCAGGGGTGGTGAGAGGTGTTGATTTGGGAAGCCCCTGTGGGCTCAGGAGCAGCAAGCTAGGTGGCCCTCAGTGAGGCGGGGACACGGGCCTTGAGGGTCCACCTCCTCTCCCTTCCCTCTTCTCCACCTGGTCCGCAGGAGGCAGAGATGACCGCCCCAACCTGGAGCTCATCGGACACCAGGACGGCCCTTCGGCCAGGAGGAATACTCCCCTCAGGACCCTTTCCTCTGCAGTAACGTACTGCCGTGGGGACTTACTTACTCTTTGGGACCCTTGGCCGACAGCGCAAATCGGGGCACAAGTTCTTAGCCCCTCTGTAGCACATGCTGAAACCTCACAGTGTTTCCCACAGCTGGGACCAGCCAGTGCCAGCAGCACAGATGGGAGGTCGCCTGACACACGCCCGCCAGCTCCCACCCCTCCCTGCTTCCCTTGGCCCCTCTGCGTGTTGCATCCAGGGGCAGACACACCCCTGAATACCCAAGGAATGCCCACGACGGCTGCGTGTCAGGAGGGACGTGGCTGCACTCTGCCAGTGGCCCCTTTCTCCTTAGTCAGCAGAGCTAGAAACCCCGCATTCCCTCTCCTTCACCAAACAGGGCCTACAACCCCAGTGGGACATGCGTGTGCTCATGCAGACACTTGAACATGCAACACACACAGACACACACTCTTGACACACAGGCATGCAAGGTGGCCACACACACACCCCTCTCATGCGTTTGCTGCAAACTGGGAGACACGAGCACTCACGTGTGCTCATGCAAGCATGCACAAGACCCACATGGACACGGATTCCGTCTCTCTGGCATGGAGATGGCTGCACGCACACACACTGAAGTGCCCACGTGGACCCACGCAGACCGGCAACTCACACACCTATACACTGTCTCCGGCCCACAGGCATGAGGTGGCTGCACACACACACACACAGCACACACACACATACACACATGTCCATGCAAACACACGGGACACACAACACGCACAGACACGTTATCTGGCACACTGGCATGAAGATTGTCGCATAGACACACACACACACTCGCATACGCACATGCACACACGCAAATCACACCACACGCACACACGTGGACCTGCACGCAGGCATGCACTGTTGGCTGCGCAAACAGACATACACACACACACACACACAGCACTCACACAAGGGCTCTAGCAGAGACATCCACACTTGGACCCGCCCTATCAAACTCACAAACGTCGTCCCGACAACACACACATACACAACAAACACACCAACACCCATGGTCTTTACTTACAGGCATAGACAATGGCACACACACACACACACACACACACACACCAGAGGACACACACAAACAAAAACACACACGCTCCACAATCAATGAATGATACTTGGCCACTCAAACACGCACCCACACACCCACCCACCCACCCACACACACACACACACACACAAACCCAGTGCCGCAAGCACGTGCTGATACCCCCCCACAAGATCTCCGCACACAGGCATGCTCCGTGGCCCTGCAAACACGCATGAAAGCATGTTTGTTTTAGAGCACGTGGAAGCTCTCACCAAAGCTCTCGGCCTCACAACCATGCACAGCTGACCCTCGAGCCACGCAAACATACACACACACACACACACACACGCACGCAGGAGAACACACACAACGAACATACATGGTCTTCTGCACAGAAGCATTCACAATTATCCCTGCACCATCAGGCTGACAGAGACACACAGGCAAACACACACACACACACACATGTATCCATGCATGCAAAAACACACAGAGACAAAACACACACTGGCACAGACGTGGGCAGGCACAGGGCTATGCACCCTCCAGCACCCCTATACATGCACATGTGCTTGTGTAAAATGAGAAACACACCTTACACACACGGTCCCCAACCAGAGGCACACACAGGTGGGTATGCATACACGCACACTCGCGCGTGCCCACACACTCCCCCGTCGGCTCGCAAACACACAGACGAGCAGCTGACAACCATGCAGAATCAAGCACACTTACACGCCAACGCGCACTCATGGTTTCTGGCACAGAGCCATAGGTGAGTAGCCCCACAGAAAATCACCAGCCAAGGTGCGCCTACAAAGACACACAGACCCTATACACACATGGACTATCCATACAGGTGAGCGGATCTCGGTAACCAAATGGAAACTCACAAATACGTGCATGTGGAAACACACACACGCAACACACACTGGTACCCCAACAGAGGCTTGTGCACCTGGCCGAGCCAACACACACACCCGTGCCTGTGCAAACACACACTCAGGAAACACACACCAACAGACACCGTCCGGTACGCCTGCATGTAAATGTGCCACAACACACACGTACGTGCCCACGGGAGAGACACACACTCATGCACAACACAGGCAAGCACACACAGTCTCTGGCACCCAGGCACACACACTTGGCCACACACATACACACATACGGGCGTATGCAGACACACACACGCAATACGGATTAGCTCACGTGGTCCCTGCACACACACAAGCACACACTCCCACACACAAGTGCACATGCAAACACACACACTACACAAGCACACGTGGTCCGGCTCAGAGGCATGGTCGGCTGGCCGCACGTGCCCGCCCACATGAACACACACACAACACAAACACACACACACCTGCATGCAGACCTGGTCATACATGCTCCGTTACACACAGCCCGCTCACACAGCCGCAGTGCCCACAACTCACACCGGATTTCCCTCACACGTTCTTGGAGCTGTCGCCTGTGGGTGGGTGGTGCAGAGGGACAGGACGTGGGTCTGGAGGGACCGTGAGGGACCCTAAGGAAACGCCTCCTCCGTAGTCCTCCAGGGACATGTGGTTTTGCGGTGATCCTGACTAGAGGAAGCATGCACGGGACGGCATCACAGCAATGCGGGGCACGCTTCCAGGAGCAAGGGTACAGGGAGAAGCTCTCCAAGCGGGGTGAACGGGGCGGTAGCAGAGCCACCGGGCCACGAGTGCCCCGCTCGGCACGGCCCTTCCCCTGCCCTGAAGAACAGGGCTCCCATGTAGAGAGGTGTGCCCTTTCCCGTCCTCCTCCCTGACCTGCTGAGCAAGAGCGGTGGTCTCTCCACAAACAAGCCCTGCCCTGCCCTGCCCCCGTGCCTTACATCCCCCGCACACACGGAATCCCACAGGCCAGGGCTGATCTCCTACTGGCCGTGTGCTGGGTCCCCCATACACATCCACGCACAGACACATAGGGCTTCTTAACTTGTTTATGACTCGCCCGCCATCCCTGGCGATCTGGGTGCTGGACACTCTCTAGAGCTGGCCCTGAAGATCTGTTCCCCCACGTCTGTCCTGTGCGGGCAGAGCACCACGTAGACTCGTCCACCCGTCTCTCACAACGCTGGACGCCTCCTCCACTGCTTCTCGTCGGTCCAACTCTGATGCTCTGCGGTGTCCACGTCCGCACAGCTGCCGTGCCCACGACACACACACACAAACACACGACACACGGACGCACAAGGGAGGTGTTCGTGACACTGCCTCATGCCGAGGATCGCTAAGGCGGCGGTGACCGAGGGCCCTGTCCTTGTGGGATCCCGCTTCCTCCTCCTCTAGGGCTTCACCACCCTCCTCCAGATGGCCTAGTACCATTGCCAAGAATGGCCGTGTGGCTGTGGGAGGCCACGGGGTGGTCAGTAACACGGAGGGACGTCGGAGCGTCTCGGGACAAGGCAGCCCCACTCCCAAAATTTGGCAGACTGTCCCCACCTGAAAAGCTAGGTGGAGAACTGAGGACCCGGCGGACGGCCATGGGTGAGTGTTCAGAGAAATGAGGTGGAGGAGCCTTGCTTCCCCCGAACGACCTGAGACTTTCTGGCTCACACCTGGCTCACCGGATGAACTTGCCCCAGTGGACACCCTGCCCTGGGTGTGTGCCCTGAGTTCCCTCGCCAGGGTCCCTGCTCCCAGGGTCCTCTGAGCCTCAGTTTCCAAACTGGTCCCCAAACCCGACAGTGCCCTGGCACTTCCCACACATATTTCAGGAAGCAGTGACCCGGCTACTCACCGACAGGTCCTCCTGTCTGCTCAGTGTCGTCGCCTGCCTCCCTGCCGCAGGTAGTACCGCAGGGGATTGGGCCACAGGTCCTCGATGATGATCTGGTAGGGGAAACCGCCCAGGTGAGTACGGGGCCCGGGACCCCTTCCCAGGCTGCCCCCATTGCCATCACCAATGCTAATGAAGGCCTCAGCGGCCCCACCTCGGCAATCTTGTTAGACCCTGGGCAGCTGGGGTCGCACAACCACTTGAAGAAGGTAAGGCTGGTGGTGTCGAGTCTTCGGCTGGGAGCTCCACGTTCATCATCCCAGAACCACTGCACCGGAGTGGACCGAGTCGCCCTGTACCCTGCAGGAAGGGAAAATTCAGGGGAGGCTCTGCACTGTCTAGGACCCACACCCTGTCGCCCTCTCTCCCGCTCTCCTCTCAGCCTCTCTCCATCCTGTGCCGGCTCCCGCCCCCACCTTGTGTCCCTGCACACCCCCTGCCCCTCCCGAGTGCCCACCTGCCCCCGCCGGCCCGCCCCCGGCACCCTCGAAGCTCTAGCCCACTCCTACCGGCAATGCTAAGGTGATACTCCTTAAGGATCACTTTGTTCTGGAAGTAGGGGTTGTTCCCAAAGAAAAACATCAACCTGCTGTGGTCCTTGGGACGGCCCGGTTCCTCCACCTACCCCGCCAAAGAAAGACGAGGGGAATGGGACTTGTCCTCCACGGGTCCCGAGATGCTCCCTGCATGTCCCGCTGAACAATACTGCCGGGCCCTCTCCTGCCCAAATTCCACTCCCAGTGGTCCTACCCCCGCCTCCCACTCCCAGGGCTGACCTCCAAGTCGGTCATGTAGCTGAGCACATCTTTGTCCTGGTCACCCATCACGGCTGATATCTGGGGGTGATTCAGGATCTGCCTTGGGTCAAGGAGCCTCGCCTTCAGCGCTACGGAAGGAGAGCCAGGAGCAGCCCAGCCCTTCCCGGTGAGAGGAAGGGCCCGAAACAGGGCACGTGTAGAACCACCAGGCCCTGCTGCCCTCCCAACCCACTCAGCTCCTGCTCTTTCATCACAGCTGCTCAATACCAGCAGGTGCCTTGGCTTCCAGTGCCTCCGAGAGGGTCTGCGCCCGGCAGCACAAGGCCAAAGGACTGCCTGCGCTCCCTTCCACCCTCAACCCTGGCCTGTGTCTGTGGCCGGCAGGCAGTGACTGCTTTGGGTGTCCAGATGTGCTCGGTCGCGCTCTCACGGCTGTGTTTGCTTAAATGTTAGCCTGCAGGCCTGTGCCCTTGAGGGGCCTTCTGCGCCCACAAAGGGGCCGCTCAGCTCCCTTGGAGCCTGGCTGCACACCCACAGGGCAAAGGGAGGGCCCGTAGGGATCAGCGAGAGAGGGAGGGAAAGGGGTTAGAGGCAGCAGGAGGGAAAGCACAAGAGAGACAGAGACAGCCATACAGGGAGGAAGGGACACAGAGGGAAGGCAGAGCGCAGAGAGGGAGAGGGTGGGGGACACACAGATGGGAGAGACAGGGAGGTAAGGAAACGTGGGTGTGGGCGCATGGCCCTGGGTCCGCGGCCTGGCTGTGTAGGGCCTGATACAGTTGGCAGCACAGCATGCAGCGTGTCTGGGTTGCCGTGTCCGGGGAAGCGTGGCGGCCTGCTGAGTGACTCTGGAAGCCGCATGAGGACGCAGCTGTGGGTGGGCACTGAACTCTTTGGAAAAGGACACAGGCTCTGAAGGACAGGGAAGGGGGCGGCCTGCCTCTCAATGGGCATGCCCCACGCAGCCGGCAGGACGTTTCCTTCCAGGACCTGCTCCGAGCCAAGGGTGGAACTACACTAGGCATGCAGGGTGTGGACACGTGCTCCATGACACCTGGAGAGTGTTGGGAGCGCTCCCTGCAGTCCCAGAGCATTTGCCCGCAGCTTCTGCTCAGACGTGGTCTATACAAGCCTCAGCCCCTGCCTTCCCCCCACCTTCAAGGCCCACAGTCCTGTACTGTGCCTTATAGGGGCGGGGGACCCACTCCCACGGGGGTTGGGGAGGGGCCAGGGATCCTTCTCCCCAGCGCTCCTACCCCTGGCGGAGCCTCTGCTCCTCCCCTCCTGCCAGTGGTCGTCCACCGCAGACAAACCCAAGCCCAGAGGGAGGAAGGATACGGCCTGGGCCCAGAAGCCGGGGATGCGCTGGATGATGGCCCTTCTTCGAGCCAGGTGAGAACTCCGCTTCTGATTCATCCTGCGCTTGAGCCGCAAGTAGGCCCTGGTAGCTTGGGCATCCACAGAGCTGAGCGCAAACTGAACCATCTCCAGCGCGGCAAGTGGGGCGCCGGCTATCTCGGGACCCAGCCCTGACTCCCCCTGCTGCAGCTGCGGCAGTTGCTCGTCCTGCTGTGCTTGCACCGCCTCCTGGTCTTCCACCGCCACGACCTCCACCACCGCCATGATATCCTCCACCACCAGCAGCAACTCGTCCCCCGGGCCTGCCTGCTCTCTGCCCTGCTGGGCCTCCGCACCCACCACAGCCTCTGTGCCCATCCCCCCGGCACCTAGGGCCTGCAGCGGCCCCGCCTCTCCCCAGGCACCTGCCTGGGCGAGGGGCCCCGATGCCTCACGGCCCCCTTCCAGGACCAAGGTGCTCCCGGACGGCAGGGCAGCGCCGCCTTCCCCGGAGCCTGCCGCGCTCTCCATGTGGTCCTGGTCCTGCGCGAGCAGAGCCAGCAGCGGAGGGAAGGAACTGGAGGTGAGAGCACGCGACTCCCGCAAACGGTCGGGCAGGTGGAGCTCTGGCGCCCCTAGCGGTCTGCGGGAGGCAGCGTCCTCCCAGAGGCTGCGGGCTGGTGAACACACGCGCACAAGGGATAGAGGGCATGCTGTGACGCCCAAGGATGACGCTCTATCACGTATGCGGCCTTGGTGGGACTGAGTCCTGAGCTAGCCCAGGACAAGGGAGAACCCCTCTTCCAGTCAGTTAACGGCCGGTGGGCGTGGTCAGCCAGGGCCTCGCCCCTCGCCCTGCAGGCACCAATCAGGGAGCCAGCCGGGGCGCCCCGCCTACCGCGCTCCCAGGACACACCTCCACCTTCACCCCTCCCGCCGCTTCCTCCCGGGGCGCCCTCCGCCTGGTATTTGAACCCAGCAATGCCAGGCTGTCCCTCGCCTTCCCGAATACACTCCTCTAGGACTCAGGACGCTGTATACACACCCGGGAGCCCTGGACCAGTGTGTGTGGAAAGCGTCAGCCCATGCCCCGGAGAATCTAGGGCAATTCCAGGACACAGGTGCCCCGATGCTCTCTGCCAGCCCGGGGTGGGGGGAAAAGTGTGGCCACAGTTTGTCCCAGCCCATGTCCTTTGCTACTCAGGAGAAGAGTGACAAAGAGTGCTCTGTCCATCTGCGTGCCTGTGCTTTCTTCTTGCTCTCCTCTCCGTCTTCCTCTAAGTCTTTGGGTTCAGGTGCTCTTTCTCTGGCCCCTCACTGGCCACACGGTCTCTAGGGGAGAAGGACTTCAGGATGGAAGATGCAGACGCCTCTCTGAGCAGCTCTTTTCCCTGGACATAAAAGCCCTGTCCCCCTCTGTGACTGGCACCCAGTCAGGTGACCCTGGAAAAGGTCCCAAGCGGGGTACCCACAGCAGCACACTCACCCAACAACCACGCAAGCAGACACGCAGTGTGTTTGCCCTGGAGGACAGACGAACTGACCCTTAGAGGAGCCACGAGCATAGAGCAAAGGGGACCCTGAAGAGGATGTCTGGGTGAACCCTGTTAAGAGGGTGGCAGGTGATGCCGTCTGCTGGCCTGGAGCCACCTCTCTGTCTGCTGTTAGGGAGGCCAGGCGGCAAGGAGCTGAGGACGGCACCCAGGACACACGTAGCAGGAATGCACGTGCCTTTCCTGCTAGACACAGAACGTCTTGCGTTGCATTCTGCCAACACCGCGAATGCCATGGGAATGGGTTCCCGGCTCACCTGGCCTGCAGAAGAGAACGTACCCTTCCTAGCCTTGGCCCGTCCAGGCCACCCGGGTCAGACCGTGAGCGGAATATCAGGCCGGGCCACCACGGCCCCGCGGCGGGCTCGCAGTCGTGGTGAGAGGACACACAAAGTGTGCTTGTAAGCCAGCACAGTAGGCTTGGGGCAGTTGGTTTGGTGCCAATGCAAGCCAGTCTCTCCAGGCATGACTGAAAGGTCGGGCCTTCCTCCACACCCCCTTAGTCCTCGGAGCCGGCAAAGTGCCGCACGAGCCATGCCCTGGGGATGGCGTGGCAACGTAAGACTTACTCCCTGGCAGCTGATGCATGCGTCCAATCGCCCCACCTCATTCCACGGCAGGCAGGACTTCCACGTGGCCGAGGCAGCACGGCGCCTTGCTCTGGGGGCACAGGGCACGTGGCTACCATCCAGCCTTTCCTCTCCCCTTTAGAGCAGGGAGGTCCTTCCCGAAAGCCCAGAGGAAGCCCAGAAGTTTCCAGGGAAAACAGGCATGGTGGGCTGGCCCTTTCTGGGGACTTCTGGGGCCTGAGGCATGCTGGCCGATCCCCTGAGACCAGAAGGGTCCATGGGACTTCATCTCCACCCTGCGGACATAAGAATTCCTAGGGACCGGACTGTGGGAGCTGCCAGGCTGCCCTGCAGCTTAAGAGTCAAGGAGCTGGGAAGACATGTCTGAGGGAACAGCCTTTCCAGTGGCTCAAGGGAAGCTCCGTGTGCCCACGGCATTGCGGCTCTCCAACACCCTAAGCTGTTCCTGAGGGGTGCATCGGGCTTCAGATCCCCAACACTGCCGCACAGTGGTGCCACCTAGTGCTGTTCCGGGCAGGGACCATGGGCTCAGCAGGGTTTCCTGAGCCCGAAGGCCAAAACCCTCCCCTACCTACCGCTAGCTGCTCCGACAGGCAGGAAGGAACAGAGTTCCCCAAGGACGTGAGGCCAAGAGTCCAAACAGGCTGAGCTGTCAGCATGACAGCCCAGGGGCTGCTGGGAGTCTCACACAGGGACCATTGATGGGCAACAGGAAGACAGAGCTGGGACCACGCTGCAAGGTCCAGTTGTGGCAGAGGTAGTGGGGAAAGTCACCTGGGGGAGTGCGTCCTTGGGGGCATGCTGGTGGTGGGGGTGAGCTCAGGGGTGGTGAGAGGTGTTGATTTGGGAAGCCCCTGTGGGCTCAGGAGCAGCAAGCTAGGTGGCCCTCGGTGAGGCAGGGAACACGGGCCTTGAGGGTCCACCTCCTCTCCCTTCCCTCTTCTCCACCTGGTCCGCAGGAGGCAGAGATGACCGCCCCAACCTGGAGCTCATCGGACACCAGGACGGCCCTTCGGCCAGGAGGAATACTCCCCTCAGGACCCTTTCCTCTGCAGTAACGTACTGCCGTGGGGACTTACTTACTCTTTGGGACCCTTGGCCGACAGCGCAAATCGGGGCACAAGTTCTTAGCCCCTCTGTAGCACATGCGGAAACCTCAAAGTGTTTTCCACAGCTGGGACCAGCCGTGCCAGCAGCACAGATGGGAGGTCGCCTGACACACGCCCGCCAGCTCCCACCCCTCCCTGCTTCCCTTGGCCCCTCTGCGTGTTGCATCCAGGGGCAGACACACCTCTGAATACCCAAGGAATGCCCATGACGGCTGTGTGTCAGGAGGGACGTGGCTGCACTCTGCCAGTGGCCCCTTTCTCCTTAGTCAGCAGAGCTAGAAACCCCGCATTCCCTCTCCTTCATCGAACAGGGCCTACAAGCACACTGAGACACGTGTGTGCTCATGCAGACACTTGAACATGCAACACACACAGACACACACTCTTGACACACAGGCATGCAAGGTGGCCACACACACACCCCTCTCATGCCTTTGCTGCAAACTGGGAGACACGAGCACTCACGTGTGCTCATGCAAGCATGCACAAGACCCACATGGACACGGATTCCGTCTCTCTGGCATGGAGATGGCTGCACGCACACACACAGAAGTGCCCATGTGGACCCACGCAGACCGGCAACTCACACACCTATACACGGTCTCCGGCCCACAGGCATGAGGTGGCTGCACACACACACACAGCACACACACACATACACACATGTCCATGCAAACACACGGGACACACAACACGCACAGACACGTTATCTGGCACACTGGCATGAAGATTGTCGCATAGACACACACACACTCGCATACGCACATGCACACATGCAAATCACACCACACGCACACACGTGGACCTGCACGCAGGCATGCACTGTTGGCTGCGCAAACAGACATACACACACACACACATACACACAGCACTCACACAAGGGCTCTAGCAGAGACATCCACACTTGGACCCGCCCTATCAAACTCACAAACGTCGTCCCGACAACACACACATACACAACAAACACACCAACAGCCATGGTCTTTACTTACAGGCATAGACAATGGCACACACACACACACACACACACACCAGAGGACACACACAAACAAAAACACACACGCTCCACAATCAATGAATGACACTTGGCCACTCAAACACGCACCCACACACCCACCCACCCACCCACACACACACACACACACACACAAACCCAGTGCCGCAAGCACGTGCTGATACCCCCCCACAAGATCTCCGCACACAGGCATGCTCCGTGGCCCTGCAAACACGCATGAAAGCATGTTTGTTTTAGAGCACGTGGAAGCTCTCACCAAAGCTCTCGGCCTCACAACCATGCACAGCTGACCCTCGAGCCACGCAAACATACACACACACACACACACACACACACGCACGCAGGAGAACACACACAACGAACATACATGGTCTTCTGCACAGAAGCATTCACAATTATCCCTGCACCATCAGGCTGACAGAGACACACAGGCAAACACACACACACACACATGTATCCATGCATGCAAAAACACACAGAGACAAAACACACACTGGCACAGACGTGGGCAGGCACAGGGCTATGCACCCTCCAGCACCCCTATACATGCACATGTGCTTGTGTAAAATGAGAAACACACCTTACACACACGGTCCCCAACCAGAGGCACACACAGGTGGGTATGCATACACGCACACTCGCGTGTGCCCACACACTCCCCCGTCGGCTCGCAAACACACAGACGAGCAGCTGACAACCATGCAGAATCAAGCACACTTACACGCCAACGCGCACTCATGGTTTCTGGCACAGAGCCATAGGTGAGTAGCCCCACAGAAAATCACCAGCCAAGGTGCGCCTACAAAGACACACAGACCCTATACACACATGGACTATCCATACAGGTGAGCGGATCTCGGTAACCAAATGGAAACTCACAAATACGTGCATGTGGAAACACACACACGCAACACACACTGGTACCCCAACAGAGGCTTGTGCACCTGGCCGAGCCAACACACACACCCGTGCCTGTGCAAACACACACTCAGGAAACACACACCAACAGACACCGTCCGGTACGCCTGCATGTAAATGTGCCACAACACACACGTACGTGCCCACGGGAGAGACACACACTCATGCACAACACAGGCAAGCACACACAGTCTCTGGCACCCAGGCACACACACTTGGCCACACACATACACACATACGGGCGTATGCAGACACACACACGCAGTACGGATTAGCTCACGTGGTCCCTGCACACACACAAGCACACACTCCCACACACAAGTGCACATGCAAACACACACACTACACAAGCACACGTGGTCCGGCTCAGAGGCATGGTCGGCTGGCCGCACGTGCCCGCCCACATGAACACACACACAACACAAACACACACACACCTGCATGCAGACCTGGTCATACATGCTCCGTTACACACAGCCCGCTCACACAGCCGCAGTGCCCACAACTCACACCGGATTTCCCTCACACGTTCTTGGAGCTGTCGCCTGTGGGTGGGTGGTGCAGAGGGACAGGACGTGGGTCTGGAGGGACCGTGAGGGACCCTGAGGAAACGCCTCCTCCGTAGTCCTCCAGGGACATGTGGTTTTGCGGTGATCCTGACTAGAGGAAGCATGCACGGGACGGCATCACAGCAATGCGGGGCACGCTTCCAGGAGCAAGGGTACAGGGAGAAGCTCTCCAAGCGGGGTGAACGGGGCGGTAGCAGAGCCACCGGGCCACGAGTGCCCCGCTCGGCACGGCCCTTCCCCTGCCCTGAAGAACAGGGCTCCCATGTAGAGAGGTGTGCCCTTTCCCGTCCTCCTCCCTGACCTGCTGAGCAAGAGCGGTGGTCTCTCCACAAACAAGCCCTGCCCTGCCCTGCCCCCGTGCCTTACATCCCCCGCACACACGGAATCCCACAGGCCAGGGCTGATCTCCTACTGGCCGTGTGCTGGGTCCCCCATACACATCCACGCACAGACACATAGGGCTTCTTAACTTGTTTATGACTCGCCCGCCATCCCTGGCGATCTGGGTGCTGGACACTCTCTAGAGCTGGCCCTGAAGATCTGTTCCCCCACGTCTGTCCTGTGCGGGCAGAGCACCACGTAGACTCGTCCACCCGTCTCTCACAACGCTGGACGCCTCCTCCACTGCTTCTCGTCGGTCCAACTCTGATGCTCTGCGGTGTCCACGTCCGCACAGCTGCCGTGCCCGCGACACACACACACAAACACACGACACACGGACGCACAAGGGAGGTGTTCATGACACTGCCTCATGCCGAGGATCGCTAAGGCGGCGGTGACCGAGGGCCCTGTCCTTGTGGGATCCCGCTTCCTCCTCCTCTAGGGCTTCACCACCCTCCTCCAGATGGCCTAGTACCATTGCCAAGAATGGCCGTGTGGCTGTGGGAGGCCACGGGGTGGTCCGTAACACGGAGGGACGTCGGAGCGTCTCGGGACAAGGCAGCCCCACTCCCAAAATTTGGCAGACTGTCCCCACCTGAAAAGCTAGGTGGAGAACTGAGGACCCGGCGGACGGCCATGGGTGAGTGTTCAGAGAAATGAGGTGGAGGAGCCTTGCTTCCCCCGAACGACCTGAGACTTTCTGGCTCACACCTGGCTCACCGGATGAACTTGCCCCAGTGGACACCCTGCCCTGGGTGTGTGCCCTGAGTTCCCTCGCCAGGGTCCCTGCTCCCAGGGTCCTCTGAGCCTCAGTTTCCAAACTGGTCCCCAAACCCGACAGTGCCCTGGCACTTCCCACACATATTTCAGGAAGCAGTGACCCGGCCACTCACCGACAGGTCCTCCTCTCTGCTCATTGCCTTCGGCTGCCTCCCTGCCGCAGGTAGTACCGCAGGGGATTGGGCCACAGGTCCTCGATGATGATCTGGTAGGGGAAACCGCCCAGGTGAGCACGGGGCCCAGGCCCCATTCCCAGGCTGCCCCCATTGCCATCACCAATGCTAATGAAGGCCTCAGCGGCCCCACCTCGGCAATCTTGTTAGACCCTGGGCAGCTGGGGTCGCACAACCACTTGAAGAAGGTAAGGCTGGTGGTGTCGAGTCTTCGGCTGGGAGCTCCACGTTCATCATCCCAGAACCACTGCACCGGAGTGGACCGAGTCGCCCTGTACCCTGCAGGAAGGGAAAATTCAGGGGAGGCTCTGCACTGTCTAGGACCCACACCCTGTCGCCCTCTCTCCCGCTCTCCTCTCAGCCTCTCTCCATCCTGTGCCGGCTCCCGCCCCCACCTTGTGTCCCTGCACACCCCCTGCCCCTCCCGAGTGCCCACCTGCCCCCGCCGGCCCGCCCCCGGCACCCTCGAAGCTCTAGCCCACTCCTACCGGCAATGCTAAGGTGATACTCCTTAAGGATCACTTTGTTCTGGAAGTAGGGGTTGTTCCCAAAGAAAAACATCAACCTGCTGTGGTCCTTGGGACGGCCCGGTTCCTCCACCTACCCCGCCAAAGAAAGACGAGGGGAATGGGACTTGCCCTCCACGGGTCCCGAGATGCTCCCTGCATGTCCCGCTGAACAATACTGCCGGGCCCTCTCCTGCCCAAATTCCACTCCCAGTGGTCCTACCCCCGCCTCCCACTCCCAGGGCTGACCTCCAAGTCGGTCATGTAGCTGAGCACATCTTTGTCCTGGTCACCCATCACGGCTGATATCTGGGGGTGATTCAGGATCTGCCTTGGGTCAAGGAGCCTCGCCTTCAGCGCTACGGAAGGAGAGCCAGGAGCAGCCCAGCCCTTCCCGGTGAGAGGAAGGGCCCGAAACAGGGCACGTGTAGAACCACCAGGCCCTGCTGCCCTCCCAACCCACTCAGCTCCTGCTCTTTCATCACAGCTGCTCAATACCAGCAGGTGCCTTGGCTTCCAGTGCCTCCGAGAGGGTCTGCGCCCGGCAGCACAAGGCCAAAGGACTGCCTGCGCTCCCTTCCACCCTCAACCCTGGCCTGTGTCTGTGGCCGGCAGGCAGTGACTGCTTTGGGTGTCCAGATGTGCTCGGTCGCGCTCTCACGGCTGTGTTTGCTTAAATGTTAGCCTGCAGGCCTGTGCCCTTGAGGGGCCTTCTGCGCCCACAAAGGGGCCGCTCAGCTCCCTTGGAGCCTGGCTGCACACCCACAGGGCAAAGGGAGGGCCCGTAGGGATCAGCGAGAGAGGGAGGGAAAGGGGTTAGAGGCAGCAGGAGGGAAAGCACAAGAGAGACAGAGACAGCCATACAGGGAGGAAGGGACACAGAGGGAAGGCAGAGCGCAGAGAGGGAGAGGGTGGGGGACACACAGATGGGAGAGACAGGGAGGTAAGGAAACGTGGGTGTGGGCGCATGGCCCTGGGTCCGCGGCCTGGCTGTGTAGGGCCTGATACAGTTGGCAGCACAGCATGCAGCGTGTCTGGGTTGCCGTGTCCGGGGAAGCGTGGCGGCCTGCTGAGTGACTCTGGAAGCCGCATGAGGACGCAGCTGTGGGTGGGCACTGAACTCTTTGGAAAAGGACACAGGCTCTGAAGGACAGGGAAGGGGGCGGCCTGCCTCTCAATGGGCATGCCCCACGCAGCCGGCAGGACGTTTCCTTCCAGGACCTGCTCCGAGCCAAGGGTGGAACTACACTAGGCATGCAGGGTGTGGACACGTGCTCCATGACACCTGGAGAGTGTTGGGAGCGCTCCCTGCAGTCCCAGAGCATTTGCCCGCAGCTTCTGCTCAGACGTGGTCTCCACAAGCCTCAGCCCCTGCCTTCCCCCCACCTTCAAGGCCCACAGTCCTGTACTGTGCCTTATAGGGGCGGGGGACCCACTCCCACGGGGGTTGGGGAGGGGCCAGGGATCCTTCTCCCCAGCGCTCCTACCGCTGGCGGAGCCTCTGCTCCTCCCCTCCTGCCAGTGGTCGTCCACCGCAGACAAACCCAAGCCCAGAGGGAGGAAGGATACGGCCTGGGCCCAGAAGCCGGGGATGCGCTGGATGATGGCCCTTCTTCGAGCCAGGTGAGAACTCCGCTTCTGATTCATCCTGCGCTTGAGCCGCAAGTAGGCCCTGGTAGCTTGGGCATCCACAGAGCTGAGCGCAAACTGAACCATCTCCAGCGCGGCAAGTGGGGCGCCGGCTATCTCGGGACCCAGCCCTGACTCCCCCTGCTGCAGCTGCGGCAGTTGCTCGTCCTGCTGTGCTTGCACCGCCTCCTGGTCTTCCACCGCCAGGACCTCCACCGCCGCCATGATATCCTCCACCACCAGCAGCAACTCGTCCCCCGGGCCTGCCTGCTCTCTGCCCTGCTGGGCCTCCGCACCCACCACAGCCTCTGTGCCCATCCCCCCGGCACCTAGGGCCTGCAGCGGCCCCGCCTCTCCCCAGGCACCTGCCTGGGCGAGGGGCCCCGATGCCTCACGGCCCCCTTCCAGGACCAAGGTGCTCCCGGACGGCAGGGCAGCGCCGCCTTCCCCGGAGCCTGCCGCGCTCTCCATGTGGTCCTGGTCCTGCGCAAGCAGAGCCAGCAGCGGAGGGAAGGAACTGGAGGTGAGAGCACGCGACTCCCGCAAACGGTCGGGCAGGTGGAGCTCTGGCGCCCCTAGCGGTCTGCGGGAGGCAGCGTCCTCCCAGAGGCTGCGGGCTGGTGAACACACGCGCACAAGGGATAGAGGGCATGCTGTGACGCCCAAGGATGACGCTCTATCACGTATGCGGCCTTGGTGGGACTGAGTCCTGAGCTAGCCCAGGACAAGGGAGAACCCCTCTTCCAGTCAGTTAACGGCCGGTGGGCGTGGTCAGCCAGGGCCTCGCCCCTCGCCCTGCAGGCACCAATCAGGGAGCCAGCCGGGGCGCCCCGCCTACCGCGCTCCCAGGACACACCTCCACCTTCACCCCTCCCCCCGCTTCCTTCCGGGGCGCCCTCCGCCTGGTATTTGAACCCAGCAATGCCAGGCTGTCCCTCGCCTTCCCGAATACACTCCTCTAGGACTCAGGACGCTGTATACACACCCGGGAGCCCTGGACCAGTGTGTGTGGAAAGCGTCAGCCCATGCCCCGGAGAATCTAGGGCAATTCCAGGACACAGGTGCCCCGATGCTCTCTGCCAGCCCGGGGTTGGGGGGAAAAGTGTGGCCACAGTTTGTCCCAGCCCATGTCCTTTGCTACTCAGGAGAAGAGTGACAAAGAGTGCTGGTTCCATCTGCGTGCCTGTGCTTTCTTCTTGCTCTCCTCTCCGTCTTCCTCTAAGTCTTTGGGTTCGGGTGCTCTTTCTCTGGCCCCTCACTGGCCACACGGTCTCTAGGGGAGAAGGACTTCAGGATGGAAGATGCAGACGCCTCTCTGAGCAGCTCTTTTCCCTGGACATAAAAGCCCTGTCCCCCTCTGTGACTGGCACCCAGTCAGGTGACCCTGGAAAAGGTCCCAAGCGGGGTACCCACAGCAGCACACTCACCCAACAACCACGCAAGCAGACACGCAGTGTGTTTGCCCTGGAGGACAGACGAACTGACCCTTAGAGGAGCCACGAGCATAGAGCAAAGGGGACCCTGAAGAGGATGTCTGGGTGAACCCTGTTAAGAGGGTGGCAGGTGATGCCGTCTGCTGGCCTGGAGCCACCTCTCTGTCTGCTGTTAGGGAGGCCAGGCGGCAAGGAGCTGAGGACGGCACCCAGGACACACGTAGCAGGAATGCATGTGCCTTTCCTGCTAGACACAGAACGTCTTGCGTTGCATTCTGCCAACACCGCGAATGCCATGGGAATGGGTTCCCGGCTCACCTGGCCTGCAGAAGAGAATGTACCCTTCCTAGCCTTGGCCCGTCCAGGCCACCCGGGTCAGACCGTGAGCGGAATATCAGGCCGGGCCACCACGGCCCCGCGGCGGGCTCGCAGTCGTGGTGAGAGGACACACAAAGTGTGCTTGTAAGCCAGCACAGTAGGCTTGGGGCAGTTGGTTTGGTGCCAATGCAAGCCAGTCTCTCCAGGCATGACTGAAATGTCGGGCCTTCCTCCACACCCACTTAGTTCTCGGAGCCGGCAAAGTGCCGCACGAGCCATGCCCTGGGGATGGCGTGGCAACGTAAGACTTACTCCCTGGCAGCTGATGCCTGCATCCAATCAACCCCACCTCATTCCGCCGCAGACAGGTCTTCCACGTGGCCGAGGCAGCACGGCGCCTTGCTCTGGGGGCACAGGGCACGTAGCTACCATCCAGCCTTTCCTCTCCCCTTTAGAGCAAGGAGGTCCTTCCCGAAAGCCCAGAGGAAGCCCAGAAGTTTCCAGGGAAAACAGGCATGGTGGGCTGGCCCTTTCTGGGGACTTCTGGGGCCTGAGGCATGCTGGCCGATCCCCTGAGACCAGAAGGGTCCATGGGACTTCATCTCCACCCTGCGGACATAAGAATTCCTAGGGACCGGACTGTGGGAGCTGCCAGGCTGCCCTGCAGCTTAAGAGTCAAGGAGCTGGGAAGACATGTCTGAGGGAATAGCCTTTCCAGTGGCTCAAGGGAAGCTCCGTGTGCCCACGGCATTGCGGCTCTCCAACACCCTAAGCTGTTCCTGAGGGGTGCATCGGGCTTCAGATCCCCAACACTGCCGCACAGTGGTGCCACCTAGTGCTGTTCCGGGCAGGGACCATGGGCTCAGCAGGGTTTCCTGAGCCCGAAGGCCAAAACCCTCCCCTACCTACCGCTAGCTGCTCCGACAGGCAGGAAGGAACAGAGTTCCCCAAGGACGTGAGGCCAAGAGTCCAAACAGGCTGAGCTGTCAGCATGACAGCCCAGGGGCTGCTGGGAGTCTCACACAGGGACCATTGATGGGCAACAGGAAGACAGAGCTGGGACCACGCTGCAAGGTCCAGTTGTGGCAGAGGTAGTAGGGAAAGTCACCTGGGGGAGTGCGTCCTTGGGGGCATGCTGGTGGTGGGGGTGAGCTCAGGGGTGGTGAGAGGTGTTGATTTGGGAAGCCCCTGTGGGCTCAGGAGCAGCAAGCTAGGTGGCCCTCAGTGAGGCGGGGACACGGGCCTTGAGGGTCCACCTCCTCTCCCTTCCCTCTTCTCCACCTGGTCCGCAGGAGGCAGAGATGACCGCCCCAACCTGGAGCTCATCGGACACCAGGACGGCCCTTCGGCCAGGAGGAATACTCCCCTCAGGACCCTTTCCTCTGCAGTAACGTACTGCCGTGGGGACTTACTTACTCTTTGGGACCCTTGGCCGACAGCGCAAATCGGGGCACAAGTTCTTAGCCCCTCTGTAGCACATGCTGAAACCTCACAGTGTTTCCCACAGCTGGGACCAGCCAGTGCCAGCAGCACAGATGGGAGGTCGCCTGACACACGCCCGCCAGCTCCCACCCCTCCCTGCTTCCCTTGGCCCCTCTGCGTGTTGCATCCAGGGGCAGACACACCCCTGAATACCCAAGGAATGCCCACGACGGCTGCGTGTCAGGAGGGACGTGGCTGCACTCTGCCAGTGGCCCCTTTCTCCTTAGTCAGCAGAGCTAGAAACCCCGCATTCCCTCTCCTTCACCAAACAGGGCCTACAACCCCAGTGGGACATGCGTGTGCTCATGCAGACACTTGAACATGCAACACACACAGACACACACTCTTGACACACAGGCATGCAAGGTGGCCACACACACACCCCTCTCATGCGTTTGCTGCAAACTGGGAGACACGAGCACTCACGTGTGCTCATGCAAGCATGCACAAGACCCACATGGACACGGATTCCGTCTCTCTGGCATGGAGATGGCTGCACGCACACACACTGAAGTGCCCACGTGGACCCACGCAGACCGGCAACTCACACACCTATACACTGTCTCCGGCCCACAGGCATGAGGTGGCTGCACACACACACACACAGCACACACACACATACACACATGTCCATGCAAACACACGGGACACACAACACGCACAGACACGTTATCTGGCACACTGGCATGAAGATTGTCGCATAGACACACACACACACTCGCATACGCACATGCACACACGCAAATCACACCACACGCACACACGTGGACCTGCACGCAGGCATGCACTGTTGGCTGCGCAAACAGACATACACACACACACACACACAGCACTCACACAAGGGCTCTAGCAGAGACATCCACACTTGGACCCGCCCTATCAAACTCACAAACGTCGTCCCGACAACACACACATACACAACAAACACACCAACACCCATGGTCTTTACTTACAGGCATAGACAATGGCACACACACACACACACACACACACACACCAGAGGACACACACAAACAAAAACACACACGCTCCACAATCAATGAATGATACTTGGCCACTCAAACACGCACCCACACACCCACCCACCCACCCACACACACACACACACACACAAACCCAGTGCCGCAAGCACGTGCTGATACCCCCCCACAAGATCTCCGCACACAGGCATGCTCCGTGGCCCTGCAAACACGCATGAAAGCATGTTTGTTTTAGAGCACGTGGAAGCTCTCACCAAAGCTCTCGGCCTCACAACCATGCACAGCTGACCCTCGAGCCACGCAAACATACACACACACACACACACACACGCACGCAGGAGAACACACACAACGAACATACATGGTCTTCTGCACAGAAGCATTCACAATTATCCCTGCACCATCAGGCTGACAGAGACACACAGGCAAACACACACACACACACACATGTATCCATGCATGCAAAAACACACAGAGACAAAACACACACTGGCACAGACGTGGGCAGGCACAGGGCTATGCACCCTCCAGCACCCCTATACATGCACATGTGCTTGTGTAAAATGAGAAACACACCTTACACACACGGTCCCCAACCAGAGGCACACACAGGTGGGTATGCATACACGCACACTCGCGCGTGCCCACACACTCCCCCGTCGGCTCGCAAACACACAGACGAGCAGCTGACAACCATGCAGAATCAAGCACACTTACACGCCAACGCGCACTCATGGTTTCTGGCACAGAGCCATAGGTGAGTAGCCCCACAGAAAATCACCAGCCAAGGTGCGCCTACAAAGACACACAGACCCTATACACACATGGACTATCCATACAGGTGAGCGGATCTCGGTAACCAAATGGAAACTCACAAATACGTGCATGTGGAAACACACACACGCAACACACACTGGTACCCCAACAGAGGCTTGTGCACCTGGCCGAGCCAACACACACACCCGTGCCTGTGCAAACACACACTCAGGAAACACACACCAACAGACACCGTCCGGTACGCCTGCATGTAAATGTGCCACAACACACACGTACGTGCCCACGGGAGAGACACACACTCATGCACAACACAGGCAAGCACACACAGTCTCTGGCACCCAGGCACACACACTTGGCCACACACATACACACATACGGGCGTATGCAGACACACACACGCAATACGGATTAGCTCACGTGGTCCCTGCACACACACAAGCACACACTCCCACACACAAGTGCACATGCAAACACACACACTACACAAGCACACGTGGTCCGGCTCAGAGGCATGGTCGGCTGGCCGCACGTGCCCGCCCACATGAACACACACACAACACAAACACACACACACCTGCATGCAGACCTGGTCATACATGCTCCGTTACACACAGCCCGCTCACACAGCCGCAGTGCCCACAACTCACACCGGATTTCCCTCACACGTTCTTGGAGCTGTCGCCTGTGGGTGGGTGGTGCAGAGGGACAGGACGTGGGTCTGGAGGGACCGTGAGGGACCCTAAGGAAACGCCTCCTCCGTAGTCCTCCAGGGACATGTGGTTTTGCGGTGATCCTGACTAGAGGAAGCATGCACGGGACGGCATCACAGCAATGCGGGGCACGCTTCCAGGAGCAAGGGTACAGGGAGAAGCTCTCCAAGCGGGGTGAACGGGGCGGTAGCAGAGCCACCGGGCCACGAGTGCCCCGCTCGGCACGGCCCTTCCCCTGCCCTGAAGAACAGGGCTCCCATGTAGAGAGGTGTGCCCTTTCCCGTCCTCCTCCCTGACCTGCTGAGCAAGAGCGGTGGTCTCTCCACAAACAAGCCCTGCCCTGCCCTGCCCCCGTGCCTTACATCCCCCGCACACACGGAATCCCACAGGCCAGGGCTGATCTCCTACTGGCCGTGTGCTGGGTCCCCCATACACATCCACGCACAGACACATAGGGCTTCTTAACTTGTTTATGACTCGCCCGCCATCCCTGGCGATCTGGGTGCTGGACACTCTCTAGAGCTGGCCCTGAAGATCTGTTCCCCCACGTCTGTCCTGTGCGGGCAGAGCACCACGTAGACTCGTCCACCCGTCTCTCACAACGCTGGACGCCTCCTCCACTGCTTCTCGTCGGTCCAACTCTGATGCTCTGCGGTGTCCACGTCCGCACAGCTGCCGTGCCCACGACACACACACACAAACACACGACACACGGACGCACAAGGGAGGTGTTCGTGACACTGCCTCATGCCGAGGATCGCTAAGGCGGCGGTGACCGAGGGCCCTGTCCTTGTGGGATCCCGCTTCCTCCTCCTCTAGGGCTTCACCACCCTCCTCCAGATGGCCTAGTACCATTGCCAAGAATGGCCGTGTGGCTGTGGGAGGCCACGGGGTGGTCAGTAACACGGAGGGACGTCGGAGCGTCTCGGGACAAGGCAGCCCCACTCCCAAAATTTGGCAGACTGTCCCCACCTGAAAAGCTAGGTGGAGAACTGAGGACCCGGCGGACGGCCATGGGTGAGTGTTCAGAGAAATGAGGTGGAGGAGCCTTGCTTCCCCCGAACGACCTGAGACTTTCTGGCTCACACCTGGCTCACCGGATGAACTTGCCCCAGTGGACACCCTGCCCTGGGTGTGTGCCCTGAGTTCCCTCGCCAGGGTCCCTGCTCCCAGGGTCCTCTGAGCCTCAGTTTCCAAACTGGTCCCCAAACCCGACAGTGCCCTGGCACTTCCCACACATATTTCAGGAAGCAGTGACCCGGCTACTCACCGACAGGTCCTCCTGTCTGCTCAGTGTCGTCGCCTGCCTCCCTGCCGCAGGTAGTACCGCAGGGGATTGGGCCACAGGTCCTCGATGATGATCTGGTAGGGGAAACCGCCCAGGTGAGTACGGGGCCCGGGACCCCTTCCCAGGCTGCCCCCATTGCCATCACCAATGCTAATGAAGGCCTCAGCGGCCCCACCTCGGCAATCTTGTTAGACCCTGGGCAGCTGGGGTCGCACAACCACTTGAAGAAGGTAAGGCTGGTGGTGTCGAGTCTTCGGCTGGGAGCTCCACGTTCATCATCCCAGAACCACTGCACCGGAGTGGACCGAGTCGCCCTGTACCCTGCAGGAAGGGAAAATTCAGGGGAGGCTCTGCACTGTCTAGGACCCACACCCTGTCGCCCTCTCTCCCGCTCTCCTCTCAGCCTCTCTCCATCCTGTGCCGGCTCCCGCCCCCACCTTGTGTCCCTGCACACCCCCTGCCCCTCCCGAGTGCCCACCTGCCCCCGCCGGCCCGCCCCCGGCACCCTCGAAGCTCTAGCCCACTCCTACCGGCAATGCTAAGGTGATACTCCTTAAGGATCACTTTGTTCTGGAAGTAGGGGTTGTTCCCAAAGAAAAACATCAACCTGCTGTGGTCCTTGGGACGGCCCGGTTCCTCCACCTACCCCGCCAAAGAAAGACGAGGGGAATGGGACTTGTCCTCCACGGGTCCCGAGATGCTCCCTGCATGTCCCGCTGAACAATACTGCCGGGCCCTCTCCTGCCCAAATTCCACTCCCAGTGGTCCTACCCCCGCCTCCCACTCCCAGGGCTGACCTCCAAGTCGGTCATGTAGCTGAGCACATCTTTGTCCTGGTCACCCATCACGGCTGATATCTGGGGGTGATTCAGGATCTGCCTTGGGTCAAGGAGCCTCGCCTTCAGCGCTACGGAAGGAGAGCCAGGAGCAGCCCAGCCCTTCCCGGTGAGAGGAAGGGCCCGAAACAGGGCACGTGTAGAACCACCAGGCCCTGCTGCCCTCCCAACCCACTCAGCTCCTGCTCTTTCATCACAGCTGCTCAATACCAGCAGGTGCCTTGGCTTCCAGTGCCTCCGAGAGGGTCTGCGCCCGGCAGCACAAGGCCAAAGGACTGCCTGCGCTCCCTTCCACCCTCAACCCTGGCCTGTGTCTGTGGCCGGCAGGCAGTGACTGCTTTGGGTGTCCAGATGTGCTCGGTCGCGCTCTCACGGCTGTGTTTGCTTAAATGTTAGCCTGCAGGCCTGTGCCCTTGAGGGGCCTTCTGCGCCCACAAAGGGGCCGCTCAGCTCCCTTGGAGCCTGGCTGCACACCCACAGGGCAAAGGGAGGGCCCGTAGGGATCAGCGAGAGAGGGAGGGAAAGGGGTTAGAGGCAGCAGGAGGGAAAGCACAAGAGAGACAGAGACAGCCATACAGGGAGGAAGGGACACAGAGGGAAGGCAGAGCGCAGAGAGGGAGAGGGTGGGGGACACACAGATGGGAGAGACAGGGAGGTAAGGAAACGTGGGTGTGGGCGCATGGCCCTGGGTCCGCGGCCTGGCTGTGTAGGGCCTGATACAGTTGGCAGCACAGCATGCAGCGTGTCTGGGTTGCCGTGTCCGGGGAAGCGTGGCGGCCTGCTGAGTGACTCTGGAAGCCGCATGAGGACGCAGCTGTGGGTGGGCACTGAACTCTTTGGAAAAGGACACAGGCTCTGAAGGACAGGGAAGGGGGCGGCCTGCCTCTCAATGGGCATGCCCCACGCAGCCGGCAGGACGTTTCCTTCCAGGACCTGCTCCGAGCCAAGGGTGGAACTACACTAGGCATGCAGGGTGTGGACACGTGCTCCATGACACCTGGAGAGTGTTGGGAGCGCTCCCTGCAGTCCCAGAGCATTTGCCCGCAGCTTCTGCTCAGACGTGGTCTATACAAGCCTCAGCCCCTGCCTTCCCCCCACCTTCAAGGCCCACAGTCCTGTACTGTGCCTTATAGGGGCGGGGGACCCACTCCCACGGGGGTTGGGGAGGGGCCAGGGATCCTTCTCCCCAGCGCTCCTACCCCTGGCGGAGCCTCTGCTCCTCCCCTCCTGCCAGTGGTCGTCCACCGCAGACAAACCCAAGCCCAGAGGGAGGAAGGATACGGCCTGGGCCCAGAAGCCGGGGATGCGCTGGATGATGGCCCTTCTTCGAGCCAGGTGAGAACTCCGCTTCTGATTCATCCTGCGCTTGAGCCGCAAGTAGGCCCTGGTAGCTTGGGCATCCACAGAGCTGAGCGCAAACTGAACCATCTCCAGCGCGGCAAGTGGGGCGCCGGCTATCTCGGGACCCAGCCCTGACTCCCCCTGCTGCAGCTGCGGCAGTTGCTCGTCCTGCTGTGCTTGCACCGCCTCCTGGTCTTCCACCGCCACGACCTCCACCACCGCCATGATATCCTCCACCACCAGCAGCAACTCGTCCCCCGGGCCTGCCTGCTCTCTGCCCTGCTGGGCCTCCGCACCCACCACAGCCTCTGTGCCCATCCCCCCGGCACCTAGGGCCTGCAGCGGCCCCGCCTCTCCCCAGGCACCTGCCTGGGCGAGGGGCCCCGATGCCTCACGGCCCCCTTCCAGGACCAAGGTGCTCCCGGACGGCAGGGCAGCGCCGCCTTCCCCGGAGCCTGCCGCGCTCTCCATGTGGTCCTGGTCCTGCGCGAGCAGAGCCAGCAGCGGAGGGAAGGAACTGGAGGTGAGAGCACGCGACTCCCGCAAACGGTCGGGCAGGTGGAGCTCTGGCGCCCCTAGCGGTCTGCGGGAGGCAGCGTCCTCCCAGAGGCTGCGGGCTGGTGAACACACGCGCACAAGGGATAGAGGGCATGCTGTGACGCCCAAGGATGACGCTCTATCACGTATGCGGCCTTGGTGGGACTGAGTCCTGAGCTAGCCCAGGACAAGGGAGAACCCCTCTTCCAGTCAGTTAACGGCCGGTGGGCGTGGTCAGCCAGGGCCTCGCCCCTCGCCCTGCAGGCACCAATCAGGGAGCCAGCCGGGGCGCCCCGCCTACCGCGCTCCCAGGACACACCTCCACCTTCACCCCTCCCGCCGCTTCCTCCCGGGGCGCCCTCCGCCTGGTATTTGAACCCAGCAATGCCAGGCTGTCCCTCGCCTTCCCGAATACACTCCTCTAGGACTCAGGACGCTGTATACACACCCGGGAGCCCTGGACCAGTGTGTGTGGAAAGCGTCAGCCCATGCCCCGGAGAATCTAGGGCAATTCCAGGACACAGGTGCCCCGATGCTCTCTGCCAGCCCGGGGTGGGGGGAAAAGTGTGGCCACAGTTTGTCCCAGCCCATGTCCTTTGCTACTCAGGAGAAGAGTGACAAAGAGTGCTCTGTCCATCTGCGTGCCTGTGCTTTCTTCTTGCTCTCCTCTCCGTCTTCCTCTAAGTCTTTGGGTTCAGGTGCTCTTTCTCTGGCCCCTCACTGGCCACACGGTCTCTAGGGGAGAAGGACTTCAGGATGGAAGATGCAGACGCCTCTCTGAGCAGCTCTTTTCCCTGGACATAAAAGCCCTGTCCCCCTCTGTGACTGGCACCCAGTCAGGTGACCCTGGAAAAGGTCCCAAGCGGGGTACCCACAGCAGCACACTCACCCAACAACCACGCAAGCAGACACGCAGTGTGTTTGCCCTGGAGGACAGACGAACTGACCCTTAGAGGAGCCACGAGCATAGAGCAAAGGGGACCCTGAAGAGGATGTCTGGGTGAACCCTGTTAAGAGGGTGGCAGGTGATGCCGTCTGCTGGCCTGGAGCCACCTCTCTGTCTGCTGTTAGGGAGGCCAGGCGGCAAGGAGCTGAGGACGGCACCCAGGACACACGTAGCAGGAATGCACGTGCCTTTCCTGCTAGACACAGAACGTCTTGCGTTGCATTCTGCCAACACCGCGAATGCCATGGGAATGGGTTCCCGGCTCACCTGGCCTGCAGAAGAGAACGTACCCTTCCTAGCCTTGGCCCGTCCAGGCCACCCGGGTCAGACCGTGAGCGGAATATCAGGCCGGGCCACCACGGCCCCGCGGCGGGCTCGCAGTCGTGGTGAGAGGACACACAAAGTGTGCTTGTAAGCCAGCACAGTAGGCTTGGGGCAGTTGGTTTGGTGCCAATGCAAGCCAGTCTCTCCAGGCATGACTGAAAGGTCGGGCCTTCCTCCACACCCCCTTAGTCCTCGGAGCCGGCAAAGTGCCGCACGAGCCATGCCCTGGGGATGGCGTGGCAACGTAAGACTTACTCCCTGGCAGCTGATGCATGCGTCCAATCGCCCCACCTCATTCCACGGCAGGCAGGACTTCCACGTGGCCGAGGCAGCACGGCGCCTTGCTCTGGGGGCACAGGGCACGTGGCTACCATCCAGCCTTTCCTCTCCCCTTTAGAGCAGGGAGGTCCTTCCCGAAAGCCCAGAGGAAGCCCAGAAGTTTCCAGGGAAAACAGGCATGGTGGGCTGGCCCTTTCTGGGGACTTCTGGGGCCTGAGGCATGCTGGCCGATCCCCTGAGACCAGAAGGGTCCATGGGACTTCATCTCCACCCTGCGGACATAAGAATTCCTAGGGACCGGACTGTGGGAGCTGCCAGGCTGCCCTGCAGCTTAAGAGTCAAGGAGCTGGGAAGACATGTCTGAGGGAACAGCCTTTCCAGTGGCTCAAGGGAAGCTCCGTGTGCCCACGGCATTGCGGCTCTCCAACACCCTAAGCTGTTCCTGAGGGGTGCATCGGGCTTCAGATCCCCAACACTGCCGCACAGTGGTGCCACCTAGTGCTGTTCCGGGCAGGGACCATGGGCTCAGCAGGGTTTCCTGAGCCCGAAGGCCAAAACCCTCCCCTACCTACCGCTAGCTGCTCCGACAGGCAGGAAGGAACAGAGTTCCCCAAGGACGTGAGGCCAAGAGTCCAAACAGGCTGAGCTGTCAGCATGACAGCCCAGGGGCTGCTGGGAGTCTCACACAGGGACCATTGATGGGCAACAGGAAGACAGAGCTGGGACCACGCTGCAAGGTCCAGTTGTGGCAGAGGTAGTGGGGAAAGTCACCTGGGGGAGTGCGTCCTTGGGGGCATGCTGGTGGTGGGGGTGAGCTCAGGGGTGGTGAGAGGTGTTGATTTGGGAAGCCCCTGTGGGCTCAGGAGCAGCAAGCTAGGTGGCCCTCGGTGAGGCAGGGAACACGGGCCTTGAGGGTCCACCTCCTCTCCCTTCCCTCTTCTCCACCTGGTCCGCAGGAGGCAGAGATGACCGCCCCAACCTGGAGCTCATCGGACACCAGGACGGCCCTTCGGCCAGGAGGAATACTCCCCTCAGGACCCTTTCCTCTGCAGTAACGTACTGCCGTGGGGACTTACTTACTCTTTGGGACCCTTGGCCGACAGCGCAAATCGGGGCACAAGTTCTTAGCCCCTCTGTAGCACATGCGGAAACCTCAAAGTGTTTTCCACAGCTGGGACCAGCCGTGCCAGCAGCACAGATGGGAGGTCGCCTGACACACGCCCGCCAGCTCCCACCCCTCCCTGCTTCCCTTGGCCCCTCTGCGTGTTGCATCCAGGGGCAGACACACCTCTGAATACCCAAGGAATGCCCATGACGGCTGTGTGTCAGGAGGGACGTGGCTGCACTCTGCCAGTGGCCCCTTTCTCCTTAGTCAGCAGAGCTAGAAACCCCGCATTCCCTCTCCTTCATCGAACAGGGCCTACAAGCACACTGAGACACGTGTGTGCTCATGCAGACACTTGAACATGCAACACACACAGACACACACTCTTGACACACAGGCATGCAAGGTGGCCACACACACACCCCTCTCATGCCTTTGCTGCAAACTGGGAGACACGAGCACTCACGTGTGCTCATGCAAGCATGCACAAGACCCACATGGACACGGATTCCGTCTCTCTGGCATGGAGATGGCTGCACGCACACACACAGAAGTGCCCATGTGGACCCACGCAGACCGGCAACTCACACACCTATACACGGTCTCCGGCCCACAGGCATGAGGTGGCTGCACACACACACACAGCACACACACACATACACACATGTCCATGCAAACACACGGGACACACAACACGCACAGACACGTTATCTGGCACACTGGCATGAAGATTGTCGCATAGACACACACACACTCGCATACGCACATGCACACATGCAAATCACACCACACGCACACACGTGGACCTGCACGCAGGCATGCACTGTTGGCTGCGCAAACAGACATACACACACACACACATACACACAGCACTCACACAAGGGCTCTAGCAGAGACATCCACACTTGGACCCGCCCTATCAAACTCACAAACGTCGTCCCGACAACACACACATACACAACAAACACACCAACAGCCATGGTCTTTACTTACAGGCATAGACAATGGCACACACACACACACACACACACACCAGAGGACACACACAAACAAAAACACACACGCTCCACAATCAATGAATGACACTTGGCCACTCAAACACGCACCCACACACCCACCCACCCACCCACACACACACACACACACACACAAACCCAGTGCCGCAAGCACGTGCTGATACCCCCCCACAAGATCTCCGCACACAGGCATGCTCCGTGGCCCTGCAAACACGCATGAAAGCATGTTTGTTTTAGAGCACGTGGAAGCTCTCACCAAAGCTCTCGGCCTCACAACCATGCACAGCTGACCCTCGAGCCACGCAAACATACACACACACACACACACACACACACGCACGCAGGAGAACACACACAACGAACATACATGGTCTTCTGCACAGAAGCATTCACAATTATCCCTGCACCATCAGGCTGACAGAGACACACAGGCAAACACACACACACACACATGTATCCATGCATGCAAAAACACACAGAGACAAAACACACACTGGCACAGACGTGGGCAGGCACAGGGCTATGCACCCTCCAGCACCCCTATACATGCACATGTGCTTGTGTAAAATGAGAAACACACCTTACACACACGGTCCCCAACCAGAGGCACACACAGGTGGGTATGCATACACGCACACTCGCGTGTGCCCACACACTCCCCCGTCGGCTCGCAAACACACAGACGAGCAGCTGACAACCATGCAGAATCAAGCACACTTACACGCCAACGCGCACTCATGGTTTCTGGCACAGAGCCATAGGTGAGTAGCCCCACAGAAAATCACCAGCCAAGGTGCGCCTACAAAGACACACAGACCCTATACACACATGGACTATCCATACAGGTGAGCGGATCTCGGTAACCAAATGGAAACTCACAAATACGTGCATGTGGAAACACACACACGCAACACACACTGGTACCCCAACAGAGGCTTGTGCACCTGGCCGAGCCAACACACACACCCGTGCCTGTGCAAACACACACTCAGGAAACACACACCAACAGACACCGTCCGGTACGCCTGCATGTAAATGTGCCACAACACACACGTACGTGCCCACGGGAGAGACACACACTCATGCACAACACAGGCAAGCACACACAGTCTCTGGCACCCAGGCACACACACTTGGCCACACACATACACACATACGGGCGTATGCAGACACACACACGCAGTACGGATTAGCTCACGTGGTCCCTGCACACACACAAGCACACACTCCCACACACAAGTGCACATGCAAACACACACACTACACAAGCACACGTGGTCCGGCTCAGAGGCATGGTCGGCTGGCCGCACGTGCCCGCCCACATGAACACACACACAACACAAACACACACACACCTGCATGCAGACCTGGTCATACATGCTCCGTTACACACAGCCCGCTCACACAGCCGCAGTGCCCACAACTCACACCGGATTTCCCTCACACGTTCTTGGAGCTGTCGCCTGTGGGTGGGTGGTGCAGAGGGACAGGACGTGGGTCTGGAGGGACCGTGAGGGACCCTGAGGAAACGCCTCCTCCGTAGTCCTCCAGGGACATGTGGTTTTGCGGTGATCCTGACTAGAGGAAGCATGCACGGGACGGCATCACAGCAATGCGGGGCACGCTTCCAGGAGCAAGGGTACAGGGAGAAGCTCTCCAAGCGGGGTGAACGGGGCGGTAGCAGAGCCACCGGGCCACGAGTGCCCCGCTCGGCACGGCCCTTCCCCTGCCCTGAAGAACAGGGCTCCCATGTAGAGAGGTGTGCCCTTTCCCGTCCTCCTCCCTGACCTGCTGAGCAAGAGCGGTGGTCTCTCCACAAACAAGCCCTGCCCTGCCCTGCCCCCGTGCCTTACATCCCCCGCACACACGGAATCCCACAGGCCAGGGCTGATCTCCTACTGGCCGTGTGCTGGGTCCCCCATACACATCCACGCACAGACACATAGGGCTTCTTAACTTGTTTATGACTCGCCCGCCATCCCTGGCGATCTGGGTGCTGGACACTCTCTAGAGCTGGCCCTGAAGATCTGTTCCCCCACGTCTGTCCTGTGCGGGCAGAGCACCACGTAGACTCGTCCACCCGTCTCTCACAACGCTGGACGCCTCCTCCACTGCTTCTCGTCGGTCCAACTCTGATGCTCTGCGGTGTCCACGTCCGCACAGCTGCCGTGCCCGCGACACACACACACAAACACACGACACACGGACGCACAAGGGAGGTGTTCATGACACTGCCTCATGCCGAGGATCGCTAAGGCGGCGGTGACCGAGGGCCCTGTCCTTGTGGGATCCCGCTTCCTCCTCCTCTAGGGCTTCACCACCCTCCTCCAGATGGCCTAGTACCATTGCCAAGAATGGCCGTGTGGCTGTGGGAGGCCACGGGGTGGTCCGTAACACGGAGGGACGTCGGAGCGTCTCGGGACAAGGCAGCCCCACTCCCAAAATTTGGCAGACTGTCCCCACCTGAAAAGCTAGGTGGAGAACTGAGGACCCGGCGGACGGCCATGGGTGAGTGTTCAGAGAAATGAGGTGGAGGAGCCTTGCTTCCCCCGAACGACCTGAGACTTTCTGGCTCACACCTGGCTCACCGGATGAACTTGCCCCAGTGGACACCCTGCCCTGGGTGTGTGCCCTGAGTTCCCTCGCCAGGGTCCCTGCTCCCAGGGTCCTCTGAGCCTCAGTTTCCAAACTGGTCCCCAAACCCGACAGTGCCCTGGCACTTCCCACACATATTTCAGGAAGCAGTGACCCGGCCACTCACCGACAGGTCCTCCTCTCTGCTCATTGCCTTCGGCTGCCTCCCTGCCGCAGGTAGTACCGCAGGGGATTGGGCCACAGGTCCTCGATGATGATCTGGTAGGGGAAACCGCCCAGGTGAGCACGGGGCCCAGGCCCCATTCCCAGGCTGCCCCCATTGCCATCACCAATGCTAATGAAGGCCTCAGCGGCCCCACCTCGGCAATCTTGTTAGACCCTGGGCAGCTGGGGTCGCACAACCACTTGAAGAAGGTAAGGCTGGTGGTGTCGAGTCTTCGGCTGGGAGCTCCACGTTCATCATCCCAGAACCACTGCACCGGAGTGGACCGAGTCGCCCTGTACCCTGCAGGAAGGGAAAATTCAGGGGAGGCTCTGCACTGTCTAGGACCCACACCCTGTCGCCCTCTCTCCCGCTCTCCTCTCAGCCTCTCTCCATCCTGTGCCGGCTCCCGCCCCCACCTTGTGTCCCTGCACACCCCCTGCCCCTCCCGAGTGCCCACCTGCCCCCGCCGGCCCGCCCCCGGCACCCTCGAAGCTCTAGCCCACTCCTACCGGCAATGCTAAGGTGATACTCCTTAAGGATCACTTTGTTCTGGAAGTAGGGGTTGTTCCCAAAGAAAAACATCAACCTGCTGTGGTCCTTGGGACGGCCCGGTTCCTCCACCTACCCCGCCAAAGAAAGACGAGGGGAATGGGACTTGCCCTCCACGGGTCCCGAGATGCTCCCTGCATGTCCCGCTGAACAATACTGCCGGGCCCTCTCCTGCCCAAATTCCACTCCCAGTGGTCCTACCCCCGCCTCCCACTCCCAGGGCTGACCTCCAAGTCGGTCATGTAGCTGAGCACATCTTTGTCCTGGTCACCCATCACGGCTGATATCTGGGGGTGATTCAGGATCTGCCTTGGGTCAAGGAGCCTCGCCTTCAGCGCTACGGAAGGAGAGCCAGGAGCAGCCCAGCCCTTCCCGGTGAGAGGAAGGGCCCGAAACAGGGCACGTGTAGAACCACCAGGCCCTGCTGCCCTCCCAACCCACTCAGCTCCTGCTCTTTCATCACAGCTGCTCAATACCAGCAGGTGCCTTGGCTTCCAGTGCCTCCGAGAGGGTCTGCGCCCGGCAGCACAAGGCCAAAGGACTGCCTGCGCTCCCTTCCACCCTCAACCCTGGCCTGTGTCTGTGGCCGGCAGGCAGTGACTGCTTTGGGTGTCCAGATGTGCTCGGTCGCGCTCTCACGGCTGTGTTTGCTTAAATGTTAGCCTGCAGGCCTGTGCCCTTGAGGGGCCTTCTGCGCCCACAAAGGGGCCGCTCAGCTCCCTTGGAGCCTGGCTGCACACCCACAGGGCAAAGGGAGGGCCCGTAGGGATCAGCGAGAGAGGGAGGGAAAGGGGTTAGAGGCAGCAGGAGGGAAAGCACAAGAGAGACAGAGACAGCCATACAGGGAGGAAGGGACACAGAGGGAAGGCAGAGCGCAGAGAGGGAGAGGGTGGGGGACACACAGATGGGAGAGACAGGGAGGTAAGGAAACGTGGGTGTGGGCGCATGGCCCTGGGTCCGCGGCCTGGCTGTGTAGGGCCTGATACAGTTGGCAGCACAGCATGCAGCGTGTCTGGGTTGCCGTGTCCGGGGAAGCGTGGCGGCCTGCTGAGTGACTCTGGAAGCCGCATGAGGACGCAGCTGTGGGTGGGCACTGAACTCTTTGGAAAAGGACACAGGCTCTGAAGGACAGGGAAGGGGGCGGCCTGCCTCTCAATGGGCATGCCCCACGCAGCCGGCAGGACGTTTCCTTCCAGGACCTGCTCCGAGCCAAGGGTGGAACTACACTAGGCATGCAGGGTGTGGACACGTGCTCCATGACACCTGGAGAGTGTTGGGAGCGCTCCCTGCAGTCCCAGAGCATTTGCCCGCAGCTTCTGCTCAGACGTGGTCTATACAAGCCTCAGCCCCTGCCTTCCCCCCACCTTCAAGGCCCACAGTCCTGTACTGTGCCTTATAGGGGCGGGGGACCCACTCCCACGGGGGTTGGGGAGGGGCCAGGGATCCTTCTCCCCAGCGCTCCTACCCCTGGCGGAGCCTCTGCTCCTCCCCTCCTGCCAGTGGTCGTCCACCGCAGACAAACCCAAGCCCAGAGGGAGGAAGGATACGGCCTGGGCCCAGAAGCCGGGGATGCGCTGGATGATGGCCCTTCTTCGAGCCAGGTGAGAACTCCGCTTCTGATTCATCCTGCGCTTGAGCCGCAAGTAGGCCCTGGTAGCTTGGGCATCCACAGAGCTGAGCGCAAACTGAACCATCTCCAGCGCGGCAAGTGGGGCGCCGGCTATCTCGGGACCCAGCCCTGACTCCCCCTGCTGCAGCTGCGGCAGTTGCTCGTCCTGCTGTGCTTGCACCGCCTCCTGGTCTTCCACCGCCACGACCTCCACCACCGCCATGATATCCTCCACCACCAGCAGCAACTCGTCCCCCGGGCCGGCCTGCTCTCTGCCCTGCTGGGCCTCCGCACCCACCACAGCCTCTGTGCCCATCCCCCCGGCACCTAGGGCCTGCAGCGGCCCCGCCTCTCCCCAGGCACCTGCCTGGGCGAGGGGCCCCGATGCCTCACGGCCCCCTTCCAGGACCAAGGTGCTCCCGGACGGCAGGGCAGCGCCGCCTTCCCCGGAGCCTGCCGCGCTCTCCATGTGGTCCTGGTCCTGCGCGAGCAGAGCCAGCAGCGGAGGGAAGGAACTGGAGGTGAGAGCACGCGACTCCCGCAAACGGTCGGGCAGGTGGAGCTCTGGCGCCCCTAGCGGTCTGCGGGAGGCAGCGTCCTCCCAGAGGCTGCGGGCTGGTGAACACACGCGCACAAGGGATAGAGGGCATGCTGTGACGCCCAAGGATGACGCTCTATCACGTATGCGGCCTTGGTGGGACTGAGTCCTGAGCTAGCCCAGGACAAGGGAGAACCCCTCTTCCAGTCAGTTAACGGCCGGTGGGCGTGGTCAGCCAGGGCCTCGCCCCTCGCCCTGCAGGCACCAATCAGGGAGCCAGCCGGGGCGCCCCGCCTACCGCGCTCCCAGGACACACCTCCACCTTCACCCCTCCCGCCGCTTCCTCCCGGGGCGCCCTCCGCCTGGTATTTGAACCCAGCAATGCCAGGCTGTCCCTCGCCTTCCCGAATACACTCCTCTAGGACTCAGGACGCTGTATACACACCCGGGAGCCCTGGACCAGTGTGTGTGGAAAGCGTCAGCCCATGCCCCGGAGAATCTAGGGCAATTCCAGGACACAGGTGCCCCGATGCTCTCTGCCAGCCCGGGGTGGGGGGAAAAGTGTGGCCACAGTTTGTCCCAGCCCATGTCCTTTGCTACTCAGGAGAAGAGTGACAAAGAGTGCTCTGTCCATCTGCGTGCCTGTGCTTTCTTCTTGCTCTCCTCTCCGTCTTCCTCTAAGTCTTTGGGTTCAGGTGCTCTTTCTCTGGCCCCTCACTGGCCACACGGTCTCTAGGGGAGAAGGACTTCAGGATGGAAGATGCAGACGCCTCTCTGAGCAGCTCTTTTCCCTGGACATAAAAGCCCTGTCCCCCTCTGTGACTGGCACCCAGTCAGGTGACCCTGGAAAAGGTCCCAAGCGGGGTACCCACAGCAGCACACTCACCCAACAACCACGCAAGCAGACACGCAGTGTGTTTGCCCTGGAGGACAGACGAACTGACCCTTAGAGGAGCCACGAGCATAGAGCAAAGGGGACCCTGAAGAGGATGTCTGGGTGAACCCTGTTAAGAGGGTGGCAGGTGATGCCGTCTGCTGGCCTGGAGCCACCTCTCTGTCTGCTGTTAGGGAGGCCAGGCGGCAAGGAGCTGAGGACGGCACCCAGGACACACGTAGCAGGAATGCACGTGCCTTTCCTGCTAGACACAGAACGTCTTGCGTTGCATTCTGCCAACACCGCGAATGCCATGGGAATGGGTTCCCGGCTCACCTGGCCTGCAGAAGAGAACGTACCCTTCCTAGCCTTGGCCCGTCCAGGCCACCCGGGTCAGACCGTGAGCGGAATATCAGGCCGGGCCACCACGGCCCCGCGGCGGGCTCGCAGTCGTGATGAGAGGACACACAAAGTGTGCTTGTAAGCCAGCACAGTAGGCTTGGGGCAGTTGGTTTGGTGCCAATGCAAGCCAGTCTCTCCAGGCATGACTGAAAGGTCGGGCCTTCCTCCACACCCACTTAGTCCTCGGAGCCGGCAAAGTGCCGCACGAGCCATGCCCTGGGGATGGCGTGGCAACGTAAGACTTACTCCCTGGCAGCTGATGCATGCGTCCAATCGCCCCACCTCATTCCACGGCAGGCAGGACTTCCACGTGGCCGAGGCAGCACGGCGCCTTGCTCTGGGGGCACAGGGCACGTAGCTACCATCCAGCCTTTCCTCTCCCCTTTAGAGCAGGGAGGTCCTTCCCGAAAGCCCAGAGGAAGCCCAGAAGTTTCCAGGGAAAACAGGCATGGTGGGCTGGCCCTTTCTGGGGACTTCTGGGGCCTGAGGCATGCTGGCCGATCCCCTGAGACCAGAAGGGTCCATGGGACTTCATCTCCACCCTGCGGACATAAGAATTCCTAGGGACCGGACTGTGGGAGCTGCCAGGCTGCCCTGCAGCTTAAGAGTCAAGGAGCTGGGAAGACATGTCTGAGGGAACAGCCTTTCCAGTGGCTCAAGGGAAGCTCCGTGTGCCCACGGCATTGCGGCTCTCCAACACCCTAAGCTGTTCCTGAGGGGTGCATCGGGCTTCAGATCCCCAACACTGCCGCACAGTGGTGCCACCTAGTGCTGTTCCGGGCAGGGACCATGGGCTCAGCAGGGTTTCCTGAGCCCGAAGGCCAAAACCCTCCCCTACCTACCGCTAGCTGCTCCGACAGGCAGGAAGGAACAGAGTTCCCCAAGGACGTGAGGCCAAGAGTCCAAACAGGCTGAGCTGTCAGCATGACAGCCCAGGGGCTGCTGGGAGTCTCACACAGGGACCATTGATGGGCAACAGGAAGACAGAGCTGGGACCACGCTGCAAGGTCCAGTTGTGGCAGAGGTAGTGGGGAAAGTCACCTGGGGGAGTGCGTCCTTGGGGGCATGCTGGTGGTGGGGGTGAGCTCAGGGGTGGTGAGAGGTGTTGATTTGGGAAGCCCCTGTGGGCTCAGGAGCAGCAAGCTAGGTGGCCCTCGGTGAGGCAGGGAACACGGGCCTTGAGGGTCCACCTCCTCTCCCTTCCCTCTTCTCCACCTGGTCCGCAGGAGGCAGAGATGACCGCCCCAACCTGGAGCTCATCGGACACCAGGACGGCCCTTCGGCCAGGAGGAATACTCCCCTCAGGACCCTTTCCTCTGCAGTAACGTACTGCCGTGGGGACTTACTTACTCTTTGGGACCCTTGGCCGACAGCGCAAATCGGGGCACAAGTTCTTAGCCCCTCTGTAGCACATGCGGAAACCTCACAGTGTTTCCCACAGCTGGGACCAGCCGTGCCAGCAGCACAGATGGGAGGTCGCCTGACACACGCCCGCCAGCTCCCACCCCTCCCTGCTTCCCTTGGCCCCTCTGCGTGTTGCATCCAGGGGCAGACACACCCCTGAATACCCAAGGAATGCCCACGACGGCTGTGTGTCAGGAGGGACGTGGCTGCACTCTGCCAGTGGCCCCTTTCTCCTTAGTCAGCAGAGCTAGAAACCTCGAGGTCCCTCTCCTTCACCAAACAGGGCCTACAACCACACTGGGACATGCGTGTGCTCATGCAGACACTTGAACATGCAACACACACAGACACACACTCTTGACACACAGGCATGCAAGGTGGCCACACACACACCCCTCTCATGCGTTTGCTGCAAACTGGGAGACACGAGCACTCACGTGTGCTCATGCAAGCATGCACAAGACCCACATGGACACGGATTCCGTCTCTCTGGCATGGAGATGGCTGCACGCACACACACAGAAGTGCCCATGTGGACCCACGCAGACCGGCAACTCACACACCTATACACGGTCTCCGGCCCACAGGCATGAGGTGGCTGCACACACACACACAGCACACACACACATACACACATGTCCATGCAAACACACGGGACACACAACACGCACAGACACGTTATCTGGCACACTGGCATGCAGATTGTCGCATAGACACACACACACACACTCGCATACGCACATGCACACACGCAAATCACACCACACGCACACACGTGGACCTGCACGCAGGCATGCACTGTTGGCTGCGCAAACAGACATACACACACACACACACACAGCACTCACACAAGGGCTCTAGCAGAGACATCCACACTTGGACCCGCCCTATCAAACTCACAAACGTCGTCCCGACAACACACACATACACAACAAACACACCAACAGCCATGGTCTTTACTTACAGGCATAGACAATGGCACACACACACACACACACACACACACACACACACCAGAGGACACACACAAACAAAAACACACACGCTCCACAATTAATGAATGACACTTGGCCACTCAAACACGCACCCACACACCCACCCACTCACACACAAACACACACACACACACACACACACACACAAACCCAGTGCCGCAAGCACGTGCTGATACCCCCCCCCACAAGATCTCCGCACACAGGCATGCTCCGTGGCCCTGCAAACACGCATGAAAGCATGTTTGTTTTAGAGCACGTGGAAGCTCTCACCAAAGCTCTCGGCCTCACAACCATGCACAGCTGACCCTCGAGCCACGCAAACATACACACACACACACACACACGCACGCACGCACGCAGGAGAACACACACAACGAACATACATGGTCTTCTGCACAGAAGCATTCACAATTATCCCTGCACCATCAGGCTGACAGAGACACACAGGCAAACACACACACACACACACATGTATCCATGCATGCAAAAACACACAGAGACAAAACACACACTGGCACAGACGTGGGCAGGCACAGGGCTATGCACCCTCCAGCACCCCTATACATGCACATGTGCTTGTGTAAAATGAGAAACACACCTTACACACACGGTCCCCAACCAGAGGCACACACAGGTGGGTATGCATACACGCACACTCGCGCGTGCCCACACACTCCCCCGTCGGCTCGCAAACACACAGACGAGCAGCTGACAACCATGCAGAATCAAGCACACTTACACGCCAACGCGCACTCATGGTTTCTGGCACAGAGCCATAGGTGAGTAGCCCCACAGAAAATCACCAGCCAAGGTGCTCCTACAAAGACACACAGACCCTATACACACATGGACTATCCATACAGGTGAGCGGATCTCGGTAACCAAATGGAAACTCACAAATACGTGCATGTGGAAACACACACACGCAACACACACTGGTACCCCAACAGAGGCTTGTGCACCTGGCCGAGCCAACACACACACCCGTGCCTGTGCAAACACACACTCAGGAAACACACACCAACAGACACCGTCCGGTACGCCTGCATGTAAATGTGCCACAACACACACGTACGTGCCCACGGGAGAGACACACACTCATGCACAACACAGGCAAGCACACACAGTCTCTGGCACCCAGGCACACACACTTGGCCACACACATACACACATACGGGCGTATGCAGACACACACACGCAGTACGGATTAGCTCACGTGGTCCCTGCACACACACAAGCACACACTCCCACACACAAGTGCACATGCAAACACACACACTACACAAGCACACGTGGTCCGGCTCAGAGGCATGGTCGGCTGGCCGCACGTGCCCGCCCACATGAACACACACACAACACAAACACACACACACCTGCATGCAGACCTGGTCATACATGCTCCGTTACACACAGCCCGCTCACACAGCCGCAGTGCCCACAACTCACACCGGATTTCCCTCACACGTTCTTGGAGCTGTCGCCTGTGGGTGGGTGGTGCAGAGGGACAGGACGTGGGTCTGGAGGGACCGTGAGGGACCCTGAGGAAACGCCTCCTCCGTAGTCCTCCAGGGACATGTGGTTTTGCGGTGATCCTGACTAGAGGAAGCATGCACGGGACGGCATCACAGCAATGCGGGGCACGCTTCCAGGAGCAAGGGTACAGGGAGAAGCTCTCCAAGCGGGGTGAACGGGGCGGTAGCAGAGCCACCGGGCCACGAGTGCCCCGCTCGGCACGGCCCTTCCCCTGCCCTGAAGAACAGGGCTCCCATGTAGAGAGGTGTGCCCTTTCCCGTCCTCCTCCCTGACCTGCTGAGCAAGAGCGGTGGTCTCTCCACAAACAAGCCCTGCCCTGCCCTGCCCCCGTGCCTTACATCCCCCGCACACACGGAATCCCACAGGCCAGGGCTGATCTCCTACTGGCCGTGTGCTGGGTCCCCCATACACATCCACGCACAGACACATAGGGCTTCTTAACTTGTTTATGACTCGCCCGCCATCCCTGGCGATCTGGGTGCTGGACACTCTCTAGAGCTGGCCCTGAAGATCTGTTCCCCCACGTCTGTCCTGTGCGGGCAGAGCACCACGTAGACTCGTCCACCCGTCTCTCACAACGCTGGACGCCTCCTCCACTGCTTCTCGTCGGTCCAACTCTGATGCTCTGCGGTGTCCACGTCCGCACAGCTGCCGTGCCCACGACACACACACACAAACACACGACACACGGACGCACAAGGGAGGTGTTCGTGACACTGCCTCATGCCGAGGATCGCTAAGGCGGCGGTGACCGAGGGCCCTGTCCTTGTGGGATCCCGCTTCCTCCTCCTCTAGGGCTTCACCACCCTCCTCCAGATGGCCTAGTACCATTGCCAAGAATGGCCATGTGGCTGTGGGAGGCCACGGGGTGGTCAGTAACACGGAGGGACGTCGGAGCGTCTCGGGACAAGGCAGCCCCACTCCCAAAATTTGGCAGACTGTCCCCACCTGAAAAGCTAGGTGGAGAACTGAGGACCCGGCGGACGGCCATGGGTGAGTGTTCAGAGAAATGAGGTGGAGGAGCCTTGCTTCCCCCGAACGACCTGAGACTTTCTGGCTCACACCTGGCTCACCGGATGAACTTGCCCCAGTGGACACCCTGCCCTGGGTGTGTGCCCTGAGTTCCCTCGCCAGGGTCCCTGCTCCCAGGGTCCTCTGAGCCTCAGTTTCCAAACTGGTCCCCAAACCCGACAGTGCCCTGGCACTTCCCACACATATTTCAGGAAGCAGTGACCCGGCTACTCACCGACAGGTCCTCCTGTCTGCTCAGTGTCGTCGCCTGCCTCCCTGCCGCAGGTAGTACCGCAGGGGATTGGGCCACAGGTCCTCGATGATGATCTGGTAGGGGAAACCGCCCAGGTGAGTACGGGGCCCGGGACCCCTTCCCAGGCTGCCCCCATTGCCATCACCAATGCTAATGAAGGCCTCAGCGGCCCCACCTCGGCAATCTTGTTAGACCCTGGGCAGCTGGGGTCGCACAACCACTTGAAGAAGGTAAGGCTGGTGGTGTCGAGTCTTCGGCTGGGAGCTCCACGTTCATCATCCCAGAACCACTGCACCGGAGTGGACCGAGTCGCCCTGTACCCTGCAGGAAGGGAAAATTCAGGGGAGGCTCTGCACTGTCTAGGACCCACACCCTGTCGCCCTCTCTCCCGCTCTCCTCTCAGCCTCTCTCCATCCTGTGCCGGCTCCCGCCCCCACCTTGTGTCCCTGCACACCCCCTGCCCCTCCCGAGTGCCCACCTGCCCCCGCCGGCCCGCCCCCGGCACCCTCGAAGCTCTAGCCCACTCCTACCGGCAATGCTAAGGTGATACTCCTTAAGGATCACTTTGTTCTGGAAGTAGGGGTTGTTCCCAAAGAAAAACATCAACCTGCTGTGGTCCTTGGGACGGCCCGGTTCCTCCACCTACCCCGCCAAAGAAAGACGAGGGGAATGGGACTTGTCCTCCACGGGTCCCGAGATGCTCCCTGCATGTCCCGCTGAACAATACTGCCGGGCCCTCTCCTGCCCAAATTCCACTCCCAGTGGTCCTACCCCCGCCTCCCACTCCCAGGGCTGACCTCCAAGTCGGTCATGTAGCTGAGCACATCTTTGTCCTGGTCACCCATCACGGCTGATATCTGGGGGTGATTCAGGATCTGCCTTGGGTCAAGGAGCCTCGCCTTCAGCGCTACGGAAGGAGAGCCAGGAGCAGCCCAGCCCTTCCCGGTGAGAGGAAGGGCCCGAAACAGGGCACGTGTAGAACCACCAGGCCCTGCTGCCCTCCCAACCCACTCAGCTCCTGCTCTTTCATCACAGCTGCTCAATACCAGCAGGTGCCTTGGCTTCCAGTGCCTCCGAGAGGGTCTGCGCCCGGCAGCACAAGGCCAAAGGACTGCCTGCGCTCCCTTCCACCCTCAACCCTGGCCTGTGTCTGTGGCCGGCAGGCAGTGACTGCTTTGGGTGTCCAGATGTGCTCGGTCGCGCTCTCACGGCTGTGTTTGCTTAAATGTTAGCCTGCAGGCCTGTGCCCTTGAGGGGCCTTCTGCGCCCACAAAGGGGCCGCTCAGCTCCCTTGGAGCCTGGCTGCACACCCACAGGGCAAAGGGAGGGCCCGTAGGGATCAGCGAGAGAGGGAGGGAAAGGGGTTAGAGGCAGCAGGAGGGAAAGCACAAGAGAGACAGAGACAGCCATACAGGGAGGAAGGGACACAGAGGGAAGGCAGAGCGCAGAGAGGGAGAGGGTGGGGGACACACAGATGGGAGAGACAGGGAGGTAAGGAAACGTGGGTGTGGGCGCATGGCCCTGGGTCCGCGGCCTGGCTGTGTAGGGCCTGATACAGTTGGCAGCACAGCATGCAGCGTGTCTGGGTTGCCGTGTCCGGGGAAGCGTGGCGGCCTGCTGAGTGACTCTGGAAGCCGCATGAGGACGCAGCTGTGGGTGGGCACTGAACTCTTTGGAAAAGGACACAGGCTCTGAAGGACAGGGAAGGGGGCGGCCTGCCTCTCAATGGGCATGCCCCACGCAGCCGGCAGGACGTTTCCTTCCAGGACCTGCTCCGAGCCAAGGGTGGAACTACACTAGGCATGCAGGGTGTGGACACGTGCTCCATGACACCTGGAGAGTGTTGGGAGCGCTCCCTGCAGTCCCAGAGCATTTGCCCGCAGCTTCTGCTCAGACGTGGTCTATACAAGCCTCAGCCCCTGCCTTCCCCCCACCTTCAAGGCCCACAGTCCTGTACTGTGCCTTATAGGGGCGGGGGACCCACTCCCACGGGGGTTGGGGAGGGGCCAGGGATCCTTCTCCCCAGCGCTCCTACCCCTGGCGGAGCCTCTGCTCCTCCCCTCCTGCCAGTGGTCGTCCACCGCAGACAAACCCAAGCCCAGAGGGAGGAAGGATACGGCCTGGGCCCAGAAGCCGGGGATGCGCTGGATGATGGCCCTTCTTCGAGCCAGGTGAGAACTCCGCTTCTGATTCATCCTGCGCTTGAGCCGCAAGTAGGCCCTGGTAGCTTGGGCATCCACAGAGCTGAGCGCAAACTGAACCATCTCCAGCGCGGCAAGTGGGGCGCCGGCTATCTCGGGACCCAGCCCTGACTCCCCCTGCTGCAGCTGCGGCAGTTGCTCGTCCTGCTGTGCTTGCACCGCCTCCTGGTCTTCCACCTCCACGACCTCCACCACCGCCATGATATCCTCCACCACCAGCAGCAACTCGTCCCCCGGGCCTGCCTGCTCTCTGCCCTGCTGGGCCTCCGCACCCACCACAGCCTCTGTGCCCATCCCCCCGGCACCTAGGGCCTGCAGCGGCCCCGCCTCTCCCCAGGCACCTGCCTGGGCGAGGGGCCCCGATGCCTCACGGCCCCCTTCCAGGACCAAGGTGCTCCCGGACGGCAGGGCAGCGCCGCCTTCCCCGGAGCCTGCCGCGCTCTCCATGTGGTCCTGGTCCTGCGCGAGCAGAGCCAGCAGCGGAGGGAAGGAACTGGAGGTGAGAGCACGCGACTCCCGCAAACGGTCGGGCAGGTGGAGCTCTGGCGCCCCTAGCGGTCTGCGGGAGGCAGCGTCCTCCCAGAGGCTGCGGGCTGGTGAACACACGCGCACAAGGGATAGAGGGCATGCTGTGACGCCCAAGGATGACGCTCTATCACGTATGCGGCCTTGGTGGGACTGAGTCCTGAGCTAGCCCAGGACAAGGGAGAACCCCTCTTCCAGTCAGTTAACGGCCGGTGGGCGTGGTCAGCCAGGGCCTCGCCCCTCGCCCTGCAGGCACCAATCAGGGAGCCAGCCGGGGCGCCCCGCCTACCGCGCTCCCAGGACACACCTCCACCTTCACCCCTCCCGCCGCTTCCTCCCGGGGCGCCCTCCGCCTGGTATTTGAACCCAGCAATGCCAGGCTGTCCCTCGCCTTCCCGAATACACTCCTCTAGGACTCAGGACGCTGTATACACACCCGGGAGCCCTGGACCAGTGTGTGTGGAAAGCGTCAGCCCATGCCCCGGAGAATCTAGGGCAATTCCAGGACACAGGTGCCCCGATGCTCTCTGCCAGCCCGGGGTGGGGGGAAAAGTGTGGCCACAGTTTGTTCCAGCCCATGTCCTTTGCTACTCAGGAGAAGAGTGACAAAGAGTGCTCTGTCCATCTGCGTGCCTGTGCTTTCTTCTTGCTCTCCTCTCCGTCTTCCTCTAAGTCTTTGGGTTCAGGTGCTCTTTCTCTGGCCCCTCACTGGCCACACGGTCTCTAGGGGAGAAGGACTTCAGGATGGAAGATGCAGACGCCTCTCTGAGCAGCTCTTTTCCCTGGACATAAAAGCCCTGTCCCCCTCTGTGACTGGCACCCAGTCAGGTGACCCTGGAAAAGGTCCCAAGCGGGGTACCCACAGCAGCACACTCACCCAACAACCACGCAAGCAGACACGCAGTGTGTTTGCCCTGGAGGACAGACGAACTGACCCTTAGAGGAGCCACGAGCATAGAGCAAAGGGGACCCTGAAGAGGATGTCTGGGTGAACCCTGTTAAGAGGGTGGCAGGTGATGCCGTCTGCTGGCCTGGAGCCACCTCTCTGTCTGCTGTTAGGGAGGCCAGGCGGCAAGGAGCTGAGGACGGCACCCAGGACACACGTAGCAGGAATGCACGTGCCTTTCCTGCTAGACACAGAACGTCTTGCGTTGCATTCTGCCAACACCGCGAATGCCATGGGAATGGGTTCCCGGCTCACCTGGCCTGCAGAAGAGAACGTACCCTTCCTAGCCTTGGCCCGTCCAGGCCACCCGGGTCAGACCGTGAGCGGAATATCAGGCCGGGCCACCACGGCCCCGCGGCGGGCTCGCAGTCGTGATGAGAGGACACACAAAGTGTGCTTGTAAGCCAGCACAGTAGGCTTGGGGCAGTTGGTTTGGTGCCAATGCAAGCCAGTCTCTCCAGGCATGACTGAAAGGTCGGGCCTTCCTCCACACCCACTTAGTCCTCGGAGCCGGCAAAGTGCCGCACGAGCCATGCCCTGGGGATGGCGTGGCAACGTAAGACTTACTCCCTGGCAGCTGATGCATGCGTCCAATCGCCCCACCTCATTCCACGGCAGGCAGGACTTCCACGTGGCCGAGGCAGCACGGCGCCTTGCTCTGGGGGCACAGGGCACGTAGCTACCATCCAGCCTTTCCTCTCCCCTTTAGAGCAGGGAGGTCCTTCCCGAAAGCCCAGAGGAAGCCCAGAAGTTTCCAGGGAAAACAGGCATGGTGGGCTGGCCCTTTCTGGGGACTTCTGGGGCCTGAGGCATGCTGGCCGATCCCCTGAGACCAGAAGGGTCCATGGGACTTCATCTCCACCCTGCGGACATAAGAATTCCTAGGGACCGGACTGTGGGAGCTGCCAGGCTGCCCTGCAGCTTAAGAGTCAAGGAGCTGGGAAGACATGTCTGAGGGAACAGCCTTTCCAGTGGCTCAAGGGAAGCTCCGTGTGCCCACGGCATTGCGGCTCTCCAACACCCTAAGCTGTTCCTGAGGGGTGCATCGGGCTTCAGATCCCCAACACTGCCGCACAGTGGTGCCACCTAGTGCTGTTCCGGGCAGGGACCATGGGCTCAGCAGGGTTTCCTGAGCCCGAAGGCCAAAACCCTCCCCTACCTACCGCTAGCTGCTCCGACAGGCAGGAAGGAACAGAGTTCCCCAAGGACGTGAGGCCAAGAGTCCAAACAGGCTGAGCTGTCAGCATGACAGCCCAGGGGCTGCTGGGAGTCTCACACAGGGACCATTGATGGGCAACAGGAAGACAGAGCTGGGACCACGCTGCAAGGTCCAGTTGTGGCAGAGGTAGTGGGGAAAGTCACCTGGGGGAGTGCGTCCTTGGGGGCATGCTGGTGGTGGGGGTGAGCTCAGGGGTGGTGAGAGGTGTTGATTTGGGAAGCCCCTGTGGGCTCAGGAGCAGCAAGCTAGGTGGCCCTCGGTGAGGCAGGGAACACGGGCCTTGAGGGTCCACCTCCTCTCCCTTCCCTCTTCTCCACCTGGTCCGCAGGAGGCAGAGATGACCGCCCCAACCTGGAGCTCATCGGACACCAGGACGGCCCTTCGGCCAGGAGGAATACTCCCCTCAGGACCCTTTCCTCTGCAGTAACGTACTGCCGTGGGGACTTACTTACTCTTTGGGACCCTTGGCCGACAGCGCAAATCGGGGCACAAGTTCTTAGCCCCTCTGTAGCACATGCGGAAACCTCACAGTGTTTCCCACAGCTGGGACCAGCCGTGCCAGCAGCACAGATGGGAGGTCGCCTGACACACGCCCGCCAGCTCCCACCCCTCCCTGCTTCCCTTGGCCCCTCTGCGTGTTGCATCCAGGGGCAGACACACCCCTGAATACCCAAGGAATGCCCACGACGGCTGTGTGTCAGGAGGGACGTGGCTGCACTCTGCCAGTGGCCCCTTTCTCCTTAGTCAGCAGAGCTAGAAACCTCGAGGTCCCTCTCCTTCACCAAACAGGGCCTACAACCACACTGGGACATGCGTGTGCTCATGCAGACACTTGAACATGCAACACACACAGACACACACTCTTGACACACAGGCATGCAAGGTGGCCACACACACACCCCTCTCATGCGTTTGCTGCAAACTGGGAGACACGAGCACTCACGTGTGCTCATGCAAGCATGCACAAGACCCACATGGACACGGATTCCGTCTCTCTGGCATGGAGATGGCTGCACGCACACACACAGAAGTGCCCATGTGGACCCACGCAGACCGGCAACTCACACACCTATACACGGTCTCCGGCCCACAGGCATGAGGTGGCTGCACACACACACACAGCACACACACACATACACACATGTCCATGCAAACACACGGGACACACAACACGCACAGACACGTTATCTGGCACACTGGCATGCAGATTGTCGCATAGACACACACACACACTCGCATACGCACATGCACACACGCAAATCACACCACACGCACACACGTGGACCTGCACGCAGGCATGCACTGTTGGCTGCGCAAACAGACATACACACACACACACACACAGCACTCACACAAGGGCTCTAGCAGAGACATCCACACTTGGACCCGCCCTATCAAACTCACAAACGTCGTCCCGACAACACACACATACACAACAAACACACCAACAGCCATGGTCTTTACTTACAGGCATAGACAATGGCACACACACACACACACACACACACACACACACACACCAGAGGACACACACAAACAAAAACACACACGCTCCACAATTAATGAATGACACTTGGCCACTCAAACACGCACCCACACACCCACCCACTCACACACAAACACACACACACACACACACACACACAAACCCAGTGCCGCAAGCACGTGCTGATACCCCCCCCACAAGATCTCCGCACACAGGCATGCTCCGTGGCCCTGCAAACACGCATGAAAGCATGTTTGTTTTAGAGCACGTGGAAGCTCTCACCAAAGCTCTCGGCCTCACAACCATGCACAGCTGACCCTCGAGCCACGCAAACATACACACACACACACACACGCACGCACGCACGCAGGAGAACACACACAACGAACCTACATGGTCTTCTGCACAGAAGCATTCACAATTATCCCTGCACCATCAGGCTGACAGAGACACACAGGCAAACACACACACACACACACATGTATCCATGCATGCAAAAACACACAGAGACAAAACACACACTGGCACAGACGTGGGCAGGCACAGGGCTATGCACCCTCCAGCACCCCTATACATGCACATGTGCTTGTGTAAAATGAGAAACACACCTTACACACACGGTCCCCAACCAGAGGCACACACAGGTGGGTATGCATACACGCACACTCGCGCGTGCCCACACACTCCCCCGTCGGCTCGCAAACACACAGACGAGCAGCTGACAACCATGCAGAATCAAGCACACTTACACGCCAACGCGCACTCATGGTTTCTGGCACAGAGCCATAGGTGAGTAGCCCCACAGAAAATCACCAGCCAAGGTGCGCCTACAAAGACACACAGACCCTATACACACATGGACTATCCATACAGGTGAGCGGATCTCGGTAACCAAATGGAAACTCACAAATACGTGCATGTGGAAACACACACACGCAACACACACTGGTACCCCAACAGAGGCTTGTGCACCTGGCCGAGCCAACACACACACCCGTGCCTGTGCAAACACACACTCAGGAAACACACACCAACAGACACCGTCCGGTACGCCTGCATGTAAATGTGCCACAACACACACGTACGTGCCCACGGGAGAGACACACACTCATGCACAACACAGGCAAGCACACACAGTCTCTGGCACCCAGGCACACACACTTGGCCACACACATACACACATACGGGCGTATGCAGACACACACACGCAGTACGGATTAGCTCACGTGGTCCCTGCACACACACAAGCACACACTCCCACACACAAGTGCACATGCAAACACACACACTACACAAGCACACGTGGTCCGGCTCAGAGGCATGGTCGGCTGGCCGCACGTGCCCGCCCACATGAACACACACACAACACAAACACACACACACCTGCATGCAGACCTGGTCATACATGCTCCGTTACACACAGCCCGCTCACACAGCCGCAGTGCCCACAACTCACACCGGATTTCCCTCACACGTTCTTGGAGCTGTCGCCTGTGGGTGGGTGGTGCAGAGGGACAGGACGTGGGTCTGGAGGGACCGTGAGGGACCCTAAGGAAACGCCTCCTCCGTAGTCCTCCAGGGACATGTGGTTTTGCGGTGATCCTGACTAGAGGAAGCATGCACGGGACGGCATCACAGCAATGCGGGGCACGCTTCCAGGAGCAAGGGTACAGGGAGAAGCTCTCCAAGCGGGGTGAACGGGGCGGTAGCAGAGCCACCGGGCCACGAGTGCCCCGCTCGGCACGGCCCTTCCCCTGCCCTGAAGAACAGGGCTCCCATGTAGAGAGGTGTGCCCTTTCCCGTCCTCCTCCCTGACCTGCTGAGCAAGAGCGGTGGTCTCTCCACAAACAAGCCCTGCCCTGCCCTGCCCCCGTGCCTTACATCCCCCGCACACACGGAATCCCACAGGCCAGGGCTGATCTCCTACTGGCCGTGTGCTGGGTCCCCCATACACATCCACGCACAGACACATAGGGCTTCTTAACTTGTTTATGACTCGCCCGCCATCCCTGGCGATCTGGGTGCTGGACACTCTCTAGAGCTGGCCCTGAAGATCTGTTCCCCCACGTCTGTCCTGTGCGGGCAGAGCACCACGTAGACTCGTCCACCCGTCTCTCACAACGCTGGACGCCTCCTCCACTGCTTCTCGTCGGTCCAACTCTGATGCTCTGCGGTGTCCACGTCCGCACAGCTGCCGTGCCCACGACACACACACACAAACACACGACACACGGACGCACAAGGGAGGTGTTCGTGACACTGCCTCATGCCGAGGATCGCTAAGGCGGCGGTGACCGAGGGCCCTGTCCTTGTGGGATCCCGCTTCCTCCTCCTCTAGGGCTTCACCACCCTCCTCCAGATGGCCTAGTACCATTGCCAAGAATGGCCGTGTGGCTGTGGGAGGCCACGGGGTGGTCAGTAACACGGAGGGACGTCGGAGCGTCTCGGGACAAGGCAGCCCCACTCCCAAAATTTGGCAGACTGTCCCCACCTGAAAAGCTAGGTGGAGAACTGAGGACCCGGCGGACGGCCATGGGTGAGTGTTCAGAGAAATGAGGTGGAGGAGCCTTGCTTCCCCCGAACGACCTGAGACTTTCTGGCTCACACCTGGCTCACCGGATGAACTTGCCCCAGTGGACACCCTGCCCTGGGTGTGTGCCCTGAGTTCCCTCGCCAGGGTCCCTGCTCTCAGGGTCCTCTGAGCCTCAGTTTCCAAACTGGTCCCCAAACCCGACAGTGCCCTGGCACTTCCCACACATATTTCAGGAAGCAGTGACCCGGCTACTCACCGACAGGTCCTCCTGTCTGCTCAGTGTCGTCGCCTGCCTCCCTGCCGCAGGTAGTACCGCAGGGGATTGGGCCACAGGTCCTCGATGATGATCTGGTAGGGGAAACCGCCCAGGTGAGTACGGGGCCCGGGACCCCTTCCCAGGCTGCCCCCATTGCCATCACCAATGCTAATGAAGGCCTCAGCGGCCCCACCTCGGCAATCTTGTTAGACCCTGGGCAGCTGGGGTCGCACAACCACTTGAAGAAGGTAAGGCTGGTGGTGTCGAGTCTTCGGCTGGGAGCTCCACGTTCATCATCCCAGAACCACTGCACCGGAGTGGACCGAGTCGCCCTGTACCCTGCAGGAAGGGAAAATTCAGGGGAGGCTCTGCACTGTCTAGGACCCACACCCTGTCGCCCTCTCTCCCGCTCTCCTCTCAGCCTCTCTCCATCCTGTGCCGGCTCCCGCCCCCACCTTGTGTCCCTGCACACCCCCTGCCCCTCCCGAGTGCCCACCTGCCCCCGCCGGCCCGCCCCCGGCACCCTCGAAGCTCTAGCCCACTCCTACCGGCAATGCTAAGGTGATACTCCTTAAGGATCACTTTGTTCTGGAAGTAGGGGTTGTTCCCAAAGAAAAACATCAACCTGCTGTGGTCCTTGGGACGGCCCGGTTCCTCCACCTACCCCGCCAAAGAAAGACGAGGGGAATGGGACTTGTCCTCCACGGGTCCCGAGATGCTCCCTGCATGTCCCGCTGAACAATACTGCCGGGCCCTCTCCTGCCCAAATTCCACTCCCAGTGGTCCTACCCCCGCCTCCCACTCCCAGGGCTGACCTCCAAGTCGGTCATGTAGCTGAGCACATCTTTGTCCTGGTCACCCATCACGGCTGATATCTGGGGGTGATTCAGGATCTGCCTTGGGTCAAGGAGCCTCGCCTTCAGCGCTACGGAAGGAGAGCCAGGAGCAGCCCAGCCCTTCCCGGTGAGAGGAAGGGCCCGAAACAGGGCACGTGTAGAACCACCAGGCCCTGCTGCCGTCCCAACCCACTCAGCTCCTGCTCTTTCATCACAGCTGCTCAATACCAGCAGGTGCCTTGGCTTCCAGTGCCTCCGAGAGGGTCTGCGCCCGGCAGGACAAGGTCAAGGGCCTGCCTGTTCTCCCTTCCACCGTCGTCACCCTGGCCTGTGTGTTTGGCAGGCAGGCAGTGACTGCTTTGGGTGTCCAGATGTGGTCGGTCGCGCTCTCAGGGCTGTGTTTGCTTATGTGTTGGCCTGCAGGCCTGTGTCCTGGAGGGGCCTTCTGTGCCCACAATGGGGCCACTCATCTCCCTTAGCCTGGCTGGACACCCACAGGGCAAAGGGAGGGCCCGTTAGGTTCAGTGAGAGAGGGAGGGAAAGGGGTTGGGTGGCAACGGGAGAGAAAGCAAAGGAGAGACAGAGACAGAGATACCCACACAGGAGGAAGGGACACAGAGGGAGGGCAGAGGGGAGCGAGGGAGAGGGTGGGACCCACATAGAGGGGAGAGACACGGAGGGAGGAAGCGGGGGGTGGGGGGGAGCCTGGGCATGGGGCCGCAGCCTGGCTGTGTAGGGCCTGAGGAGACAGTTTGCAGCACCGCATACAGCGTGTCTGGGTTTCTGATGTATGGGGAAGCGTGGCGGCCTGCTGAATGACTCTGGAAGCCGCATGAGGACGCAGCAGTGGGTGGGCACTGTATTCTTTAGAAAAGAACACAGGCTCTGAAGGACAGGGAAGGGGGTGGCCTGCCTCTCAATGGGCATGCCCCACGCAGCCGGCAGGACATTTCCTTCCAGAACCTGCTCCGAACCAAGGGTGGAACTACACTAGACATGCAGGGTGTGGACATGTGCTCCATGACACCTGGGAGAGTGTTGGGAGTGCTCCCTGCAGTCCCAGAGCATTTGCCCGCAGCTTCTGCTCAGACGTGGTCTCCACAAGCCTCAGCCCTTGCCTTCGCCCCACCTTCAAGGCCCACGCCCCTGTGCTGCGCCTTATACGGGCGGGGGACCCACTCCCACAGGGGTTGGGGAGGGGCCAGGGATCCTTCTCCCCAGCGCTCCTACCCCTGGCGGAGCCTCTGCTCCTCCCCTCCTGCCAGTGGTCGTCCACCGCAGACAAACCCAAGCCCAGAGGGAGGAAGGATACGGCCTGGGCCCAGAAGCCGGGGATGCGCTGGATGATGGCCCTTCTTCGAGCCAGGTGAGAACTCCGCTTCTGATTCATCCTGCGCTTGAGCCGCAAGTAGGCCCTGGTAGCTTGGGCATCCACAGAGCTGAGCGCAAACTGAACCATCTCCAGCGCGGCAAGTGGGGCGCCGGCTATCTCGGGACCCAGCCCTGACTCCCCCTGCTGCAGCTGCGGCAGTTGCTCGTCCTGCTGTGCTTGCACCGCCTCCTGGTCTTCCACCGCCACGACCTCCACCACCGCCATGATATCCTCCACCACCAGCAGCAACTCGTCCCCCGGGCCGGCCTGCTCTCTGCCCTGCTGGGCCTCCGCACCCACCACAGCCTCTGTGCCCATCCCCCCGGCACCTAGGGCCTGCAGCGGCCCCGCCTCTCCCCAGGCACCTGCCTGGGCGAGGGGCCCCGATGCCTCACGGCCCCCTTCCAGGACCAAGGTGCTCCCGGACGGCAGGGCAGCGCCGCCTTCCCCGGAGCCTGCCGCGCTCTCCATGTGGTCCTGGTCCTGCGCGAGCAGAGCCAGCAGCGGAGGGAAGGAACTGGAGGTGAGAGCACGCGACTCCCGCAAACGGTCGGGCAGGTGGAGCTCTGGCGCCCCTAGCGGTCTGCGGGAGGCAGCGTCCTCCCAGAGGCTGCGGGCTGGTGAACACACGCGCACAAGGGATAGAGGGCATGCTGTGACGCCCAAGGATGACGCTCTATCACGTATGCGGCCTTGGTGGGACTGAGTCCTGAGCTAGCCCAGGACAAGGGAGAACCCCTCTTCCAGTCAGTTAACGGCCGGTGGGCGTGGTCAGCCAGGGCCTCGCCCCTCGCCCTGCAGGCACCAATCAGGGAGCCAGCCGGGGCGCCCCGCCTACCGCGCTCCCAGGACACACCTCCACCTTCACCCCTCCCGCCGCTTCCTCCCGGGGCGCCCTCCGCCTGGTATTTGAACCCAGCAATGCCAGGCTGTCCCTCGCCTTCCCGAATACACTCCTCTAGGACTCAGGACGCTGTATACACACCCGGGAGCCCTGGACCAGTGTGTGTGGAAAGCGTCAGCCCATGCCCCGGAGAATCTAGGGCAATTCCAGGACACAGGTGCCCCGATGCTCTCTGCCAGCCCGGGGTGGGGGGAAAAGTGTGGCCACAGTTTGTCCCAGCCCATGTCCTTTGCTACTCAGGAGAAGAGTGACAAAGAGTGCTCTGTCCATCTGCGTGCCTGTGCTTTCTTCTTGCTCTCCTCTCCGTCTTCCTCTAAGTCTTTGGGTTCAGGTGCTCTTTCTCTGGCCCCTCACTGGCCACACGGTCTCTAGGGGAGAAGGACTTCAGGATGGAAGATGCAGACGCCTCTCTGAGCAGCTCTTTTCCCTGGACATAAAAGCCCTGTCCCCCTCTGTGACTGGCACCCAGTCAGGTGACCCTGGAAAAGGTCCCAAGCGGGGTACCCACAGCAGCACACTCACCCAACAACCACGCAAGCAGACACGCAGTGTGTTTGCCCTGGAGGACAGACGAACTGACCCTTAGAGGAGCCACGAGCATAGAGCAAAGGGGACCCTGAAGAGGATGTCTGGGTGAACCCTGTTAAGAGGGTGGCAGGTGATGCCGTCTGCTGGCCTGGAGCCACCTCTCTGTCTGCTGTTAGGGAGGCCAGGCGGCAAGGAGCTGAGGACGGCACCCAGGACACACGTAGCAGGAATGCACGTGCCTTTCCTGCTAGACACAGAACGTCTTGCGTTGCATTCTGCCAACACCGCGAATGCCATGGGAATGGGTTCCCGGCTCACCTGGCCTGCAGAAGAGAACGTACCCTTCCTAGCCTTGGCCCGTCCAGGCCACCCGGGTCAGACCGTGAGCGGAATATCAGGCCGGGCCACCACGGCCCCGCGGCGGGCTCGCAGTCGTGATGAGAGGACACACAAAGTGTGCTTGTAAGCCAGCACAGTAGGCTTGGGGCAGTTGGTTTGGTGCCAATGCAAGCCAGTCTCTCCAGGCATGACTGAAAGGTCGGGCCTTCCTCCACACCCACTTAGTCCTCGGAGCCGGCAAAGTGCCGCACGAGCCATGCCCTGGGGATGGCGTGGCAACGTAAGACTTACTCCCTGGCAGCTGATGCATGCGTCCAATCGCCCCACCTCATTCCACGGCAGGCAGGACTTCCACGTGGCCGAGGCAGCACGGCGCCTTGCTCTGGGGGCACAGGGCACGTAGCTACCATCCAGCCTTTCCTCTCCCCTTTAGAGCAGGGAGGTCCTTCCCGAAAGCCCAGAGGAAGCCCAGAAGTTTCCAGGGAAAACAGGCATGGTGGGCTGGCCCTTTCTGGGGACTTCTGGGGCCTGAGGCATGCTGGCCGATCCCCTGAGACCAGAAGGGTCCATGGGACTTCATCTCCACCCTGCGGACATAAGAATTCCTAGGGACCGGACTGTGGGAGCTGCCAGGCTGCCCTGCAGCTTAAGAGTCAAGGAGCTGGGAAGACATGTCTGAGGGAACAGCCTTTCCAGTGGCTCAAGGGAAGCTCCGTGTGCCCACGGCATTGCGGCTCTCCAACACCCTAAGCTGTTCCTGAGGGGTGCATCGGGCTTCAGATCCCCAACACTGCCGCACAGTGGTGCCACCTAGTGCTGTTCCGGGCAGGGACCATGGGCTCAGCAGGGTTTCCTGAGCCCGAAGGCCAAAACCCTCCCCTACCTACCGCTAGCTGCTCCGACAGGCAGGAAGGAACAGAGTTCCCCAAGGACGTGAGGCCAAGAGTCCAAACAGGCTGAGCTGTCAGCATGACAGCCCAGGGGCTGCTGGGAGTCTCACACAGGGACCATTGATGGGCAACAGGAAGACAGAGCTGGGACCACGCTGCAAGGTCCAGTTGTGGCAGAGGTAGTGGGGAAAGTCACCTGGGGGAGTGCGTCCTTGGGGGCATGCTGGTGGTGGGGGTGAGCTCAGGGGTGGTGAGAGGTGTTGATTTGGGAAGCCCCTGTGGGCTCAGGAGCAGCAAGCTAGGTGGCCCTCGGTGAGGCAGGGAACACGGGCCTTGAGGGTCCACCTCCTCTCCCTTCCCTCTTCTCCACCTGGTCCGCAGGAGGCAGAGATGACCGCCCCAACCTGGAGCTCATCGGACACCAGGACGGCCCTTCGGCCAGGAGGAATACTCCCCTCAGGACCCTTTCCTCTGCAGTAACGTACTGCCGTGGGGACTTACTTACTCTTTGGGACCCTTGGCCGACAGCGCAAATCGGGGCACAAGTTCTTAGCCCCTCTGTAGCACATGCGGAAACCTCACAGTGTTTCCCACAGCTGGGACCAGCCGTGCCAGCAGCACAGATGGGAGGTCGCCTGACACACGCCCGCCAGCTCCCACCCCTCCCTGCTTCCCTTGGCCCCTCTGCGTGTTGCATCCAGGGGCAGACACACCCCTGAATACCCAAGGAATGCCCACGACGGCTGTGTGTCAGGAGGGACGTGGCTGCACTCTGCCAGTGGCCCCTTTCTCCTTAGTCAGCAGAGCTAGAAACCTCGAGGTCCCTCTCCTTCACCAAACAGGGCCTACAACCACACTGGGACATGCGTGTGCTCATGCAGACACTTGAACATGCAACACACACAGACACACACTCTTGACACACAGGCATGCAAGGTGGCCACACACACACCCCTCTCATGCGTTTGCTGCAAACTGGGAGACACGAGCACTCACGTGTGCTCATGCAAGCATGCACAAGACCCACATGGACACGGATTCCGTCTCTCTGGCATGGAGATGGCTGCACGCACACACACAGAAGTGCCCATGTGGACCCACGCAGACCGGCAACTCACACACCTATACACGGTCTCCGGCCCACAGGCATGAGGTGGCTGCACACACACACACAGCACACACACACATACACACATGTCCATGCAAACACACGGGACACACAACACGCACAGACACGTTATCTGGCACACTGGCATGCAGATTGTCGCATAGAGACACACACACACTCGCATACGCACATGCACACACGCAAATCACACCACACGCACACACGTGGACCTGCACGCAGGCATGCACTGTTGGCTGCGCAAACAGACATACACACACACACACACACACAGCACTCACACAAGGGCTCTAGCAGAGACATCCACACTTGGACCCGCCCTATCAAACTCACAAACGTCGTCCCGACAACACACACATACACAACAAACACACCAACACCCATGGTCTTTACTTACAGGCATAGACAATGGCACACACACACACACACACACACACCAGAGGACACACACAAACAAAAACACACACGCTCCACAATCAATGAATGACACTTGGCCACTCAAACACGCACCCACACACCCACCCACCCACACACACACACACACACACACACAAACCCAGTGCCGCAAGCACGTGCTGATACCCCCCCACAAGATCTCCGCACACAGGCATGCTCCGTGGCCCTGCAAACACGCATGAAAGCATGTTTGTTTTAGAGCACGTGGAAGCTCTCACCAAAGCTCTCGGCCTCACAACCATGCACAGCTGACCCTCGAGCCACGCAAACATACACACACACACACACACACGCACGCACGCACGCAGGAGAACACACACAACGAACATACATGGTCTTCTGCACAGAAGCATTCACAATTATCCCTGCACCATCAGGCTGACAGAGACACACAGGCAAACACACACACACACGTGTATCCATGCATGCAAAAACACACAGAGACAAAACACACACTGGCACAGACGTGGGCAGGCACAGGGCTATGCACCCTCCACCACCCCTATACATGCACATGTGCTTGTGTAAAATGAGAAACACACCTTACACACACGGTCCCCAACCAGAGGCACACACAGGTGGGTATGCATACACGCACACTCGCGCGTGCCCACACACTCCCCCGTCGGCTCGCAAACACACAGACGAGCAGCTGACAACCATGCAGAATCAAGCACACTTACACGCCAACGCGCACTCATGGTTTCTGGCACAGAGCCATAGGTGAGTAGCCCCACAGAAAATCACCAGCCAAGGTGCTCCTACAAAGACACACAGACCCTATACACACATGGACTATCCATACAGGTGAGCGGATCTCGGTAACCAAATGGAAACTCACAAATACGTGCATGTGGAAACACACACACGCAACACACACTGGTACCCCAACAGAGGCTTGTGCACCTGGCCGAGCCAACACACACACCCGTGCCTGTGCAAACACACACTCAGGAAACACACACCAACAGACACCGTCCGGTACGCCTGCATGTAAATGTGCCACAACACACACGTACGTGCCCACGGGAGAGACACACACTCATGCACAACACAGGCAAGCACACACAGTCTCTGGCACCCAGGCACACACACTTGGCCACACACATACACACATACGGGCGTATGCAGACACACACACGCAATACGGATTAGCTCACGTGGTCCCTGCACACACACAAGCACACACTCCCACACACAAGTGCACATGCAAACACACACACTACACAAGCACACGTGGTCCGGCTCAGAGGCATGGTCGGCTGGCCGCACGTGCCCGCCCACATGAACACACACACAACACAAACACACACACACCTGCATGCAGACCTGGTCATACATGCTCCGTTACACACAGCCCGCTCACACAGCCGCAGTGCCCACAACTCACACCGGATTTCCCTCACACGTTCTTGGAGCTGTCGCCTGTGGGTGGGTGGTGCAGAGGGACAGGACGTGGGTCTGGAGGGACCGTGAGGGACCCTGAGGAAACGCCTCCTCCGTAGTCCTCCAGGGACATGTGGTTTTGCGGTGATCCTGACTAGAGGAAGCATGCACGGGACGGCATCACAGCAATGCGGGGCACGCTTCCAGGAGCAAGGGTACAGGGAGAAGCTCTCCAAGCGGGGTGAACGGGGCGGTAGCAGAGCCACCGGGCCACGAGTGCCCCGCTCGGCACGGCCCTTCCCCTGCCCTGAAGAACAGGGCTCCCATGTAGAGAGGTGTGCCCTTTCCCGTCCTCCTCCCTGACCTGCCGAGCAAGAGCGGTGGTCTCTCCACAAACAAGCCCTGCCCTGCCCTGCCCCCGTGCCTTACATCCCCCGCACACACGGAATCCCACAGGCCAGGGCTGATCTCCTACTGGCCGTGTGCTGGGTCCCCCATACACATCCACGCACAGACACATAGGGCTTCTTAACTTGTTTATGACTCGCCCGCCATCCCTGGCGATCTGGGTGCTGGACACTCTCTAGAGCTGGCCCTGAAGATCTGTTCCCCCACGTCTGTCCTGTGCGGGCAGAGCACCACGTAGACTCGTCCACCCGTCTCTCACAACGCTGGACGCCTCCTCCACTGCTTCTCGTCGGTCCAACTCTGATGCTCTGCGGTGTCCACGTCCGCACAGCTGCCGTGCCCGCGACACACACACACAAACACACGACACACGGACGCACAAGGGAGGTGTTCGTGACACTGCCTCATGCCGAGGATCGCTAAGGCGGCGGTGACCGAGGGCCCTGTCCTTGTGGGATCCCGCTTCCTCCTCCTCTAGGGCTTCACCACCCTCCTCCAGATGGCCTAGTACCATTGCCAAGAATGGCCGTGTGGCTGTGGGAGGCCACGGGGTGGTCAGTAACACGGAGGGACGTCGGAGCGTCTCGGGACAAGGCAGCCCCACTCCCAAAATTTGGCAGACTGTCCCCACCTGAAAAGCTAGGTGGAGAACTGAGGACCCGGCGGACGGCCATGGGTGAGTGTTCAGAGAAATGAGGTGGAGGAGCCTTGCTTCCCCCGAACGACCTGAGACTTTCTGGCTCACACCTGGCTCACCGGATGAACTTGCCCCAGTGGACACCCTGCCCTGGGTGTGTGCCCTGAGTTCCCTCGCCAGGGTCCCTGCTCCCAGGGTCCTCTGAGCCTCAGTTTCCAAACTGGTCCCCAAACCCGACAGTGCCCTGGCACTTCCCACACATATTTCAGGAAGCAGTGACCCGGCCACTCACCGACAGGTCCTCCTCTCTGCTCATTGCCTTCGGCTGCCTCCCTGCCGCAGGTAGTACCGCAGGGGATTGGGCCACAGGTCCTCGATGATGATCTGGTAGGGGAAACCGCCCAGGTGAGCACGGGGCCCAGGCCCCATTCGCAGGCTGCCCCCATTGCCATCACCAAGGCTAAAGCAGGCCTCAGCGGCCCCACCTCGGCGATCTTGTTAGACCCTGGGCAGCTGGGGTCGCACAACCACTTGAAGAAGGTAAGGCTGGTGGTGTCGAGTCTTCGGCTGGGAGCTCCACGTTCATCATCCCAGAACCACTGCACCGGAGTGGACCGAGTCGCCCTGTACCCTGCAGGAAGGGAAAATTCAGGGGAGGCTCTGCACTGTCTAGGACCCACACCCTGTCGCCCTCTCTCCCGCTCTCCTCTCAGCCTCTCTCCATCCTGTGCCGGCTCCCGCCCCCACCTTGTGTCCCTGCACACCCCCTGCCCCTCCCGAGTGCCCACCTGCCCCCGCCGGCCCGCCCCCGGCACCCTCGAAGCTCTAGCCCACTCCTACCGGCAATGCTAAGGTGATACTCCTTAAGGATCACTTTGTTCTGGAAGTAGGGGTTGTTCCCAAAGAAAAACATCAACCTGCTGTGGTCCTTGGGACGGCCCGGTTCCTCCACCTACCCCGCCAAAGAAAGACGAGGGGAATGGGACTTGTCCTCCACGGGTCCCGAGATGCTCCCTGCATGTCCCGCTGAACAATACTGCCGGGCCCTCTCCTGCCCAAATTCCACTCCCAGTGGTCCTACCCCCGCCTCCCACTCCCAGGGCTGACCTCCAAGTCGGTCATGTAGCTGAGCACATCTTTGTCCTGGTCACCCATCACGGCTGATATCTGGGGGTGATTCAGGATCTGCCTTGGGTCAAGGAGCCTCGCCTTCAGCGCTACGGAAGGAGAGCCAGGAGCAGCCCAGCCCTTCCCGGTGAGAGGAAGGGCCCGAAACAGGGCACGTGTAGAACCACCAGGCCCTGCTGCCGTCCCAACCCACTCAGCTCCTGCTCTTTCATCACAGCTGCTCAATACCAGCAGGTGCCTTGGCTTCCAGTGCCTCCGAGAGGGTCTGCGCCCGGCAGCACAAGGCCAAAGGACTGCCTGCGCTCCCTTCCACCCTCAACCCTGGCCTGTGTCTGTGGCCGGCAGGCAGTGACTGCTTTGGGTGTCCAGATGTGCTCGGTCGCGCTCTCACGGCTGTGTTTGCTTAAATGTTAGCCTGCAGGCCTGTGCCCTTGAGGGGCCTTCTGCGCCCACAAAGGGGCCGCTCAGCTCCCTTGGAGCCTGGCTGCACACCCACAGGGCAAAGGGAGGGCCCGTAGGGATCAGCGAGAGAGGGAGGGAAAGGGGTTAGAGGCAGCAGGAGGGAAAGCACAAGAGAGACAGAGACAGCCATACAGGGAGGAAGGGACACAGAGGGAAGGCAGAGCGCAGAGAGGGAGAGGGTGGGGGACACACAGATGGGAGAGACAGGGAGGTAAGGAAACGTGGGTGTGGGCGCATGGCCCTGGGTCCGCGGCCTGGCTGTGTAGGGCCTGATACAGTTGGCAGCACAGCATGCAGCGTGTCTGGGTTGCCGTGTCCGGGGAAGCGTGGCGGCCTGCTGAGTGACTCTGGAAGCCGCATGAGGACGCAGCTGTGGGTGGGCACTGAACTCTTTGGAAAAGGACACAGGCTCTGAAGGACAGGGAAGGGGGCGGCCTGCCTCTCAATGGGCATGCCCCACGCAGCCAGCAGGACGTTTCCTTCCAGGACCTGCTCCGAGCCAAGGGTGGAACTACACTAGGCATGCAGGGTGTGGACACGTGCTCCATGACACCTGGAGAGTGTTGGGAGCGCTCCCTGCAGTCCCAGAGCATTTGCCCGCAGCTTCTGCTCAGACGTGGTCTCCACAAGCCTCAGCCCCTGCCTTCCCCCCACCTTCAAGGCCCACAGTCCTGTACTGTGCCTTATAGGGGCGGGGGACCCACTCCCACGGGGGTTGGGGAGGGGCCAGGGATCCTTCTCCCCAGCGCTCCTACCGCTGGCGGAGCCTCTGCTCCTCCCCTCCTGCCAGTGGTCGTCCACCGCAGACAAACCCAAGCCCAGAGGGAGGAAGGATACGGCCTGGGCCCAGAAGCCGGGGATGCGCTGGATGATGGCCCTTCTTCGAGCCAGGTGAGAACTCCGCTTCTGATTCATCCTGCGCTTGAGCCGCAAGTAGGCCCTGGTAGCTTGGGCATCCACAGAGCTGAGCGCAAACTGAACCATCTCCAGCGCGGCAAGTGGGGCGCCGGCTATCTCGGGACCCAGCCCTGACTCCCCCTGCTGCAGCTGCGGCAGTTGCTCGTCCTGCTGTGCTTGCACCGCCTCCTGGTCTTCCACCGCCAGGACCTCCACCGCCGCCATGATATCCTCCACCACCAGCAGCAACTCGTCCCCCGGGCCTGCCTGCTCTCTGCCCTGCTGGGCCTCCGCACCCACCACAGCCTCTGTGCCCATCCCCCCGGCACCTAGGGCCTGCAGCGGCCCCGCCTCTCCCCAGGCACCTGCCTGGGCGAGGGGCCCCGATGCCTCACGGCCCCCTTCCAGGACCAAGGTGCTCCCGGACGGCAGGGCAGCGCCGCCTTCCCCGGAGCCTGCCGCGCTCTCCATGTGGTCCTGGTCCTGCGCAAGCAGAGCCAGCAGCGGAGGGAAGGAACTGGAGGTGAGAGCACGCGACTCCCGCAAACGGTCGGGCAGGTGGAGCTCTGGCGCCCCTAGCGGTCTGCGGGAGGCAGCGTCCTCCCAGAGGCTGCGGGCTGGTGAACACACGCGCACAAGGGATAGAGGGCATGCTGTGACGCCCAAGGATGACGCTCTATCACGTATGCGGCCTTGGTGGGACTGAGTCCTGAGCTAGCCCAGGACAAGGGAGAACCCCTCTTCCAGTCAGTTAACGGCCGGTGGGCGTGGTCAGCCAGGGCCTCGCCCCTCGCCCTGCAGGCACCAATCAGGGAGCCAGCCGGGGCGCCCCGCCTACCGCGCTCCCAGGACACACCTCCACCTTCACCCCTCCCCCCGCTTCCTTCCGGGGCGCCCTCCGCCTGGTATTTGAACCCAGCAATGCCAGGCTGTCCCTCGCCTTCCCGAATACACTCCTCTAGGACTCAGGACGCTGTATACACACCCGGGAGCCCTGGACCAGTGTGTGTGGAAAGCGTCAGCCCATGCCCCGGAGAATCTAGGGCAATTCCAGGACACAGGTGCCCCGATGCTCTCTGCCAGCCCGGGGTTGGGGGGAAAAGTGTGGCCACAGTTTGTCCCAGCCCATGTCCTTTGCTACTCAGGAGAAGAGTGACAAAGAGTGCTGGTTCCATCTGCGTGCCTGTGCTTTCTTCTTGCTCTCCTCTCCGTCTTCCTCTAAGTCTTTGGGTTCGGGTGCTCTTTCTCTGGCCCCTCACTGGCCACACGGTCTCTAGGGGAGAAGGACTTCAGGATGGAAGATGCAGACGCCTCTCTGAGCAGCTCTTTTCCCTGGACATAAAAGCCCTGTCCCCCTCTGTGACTGGCACCCAGTCAGGTGACCCTGGAAAAGGTCCCAAGCGGGGTACCCACAGCAGCACACTCACCCAACAACCACGCAAGCAGACACGCAGTGTGTTTGCCCTGGAGGACAGACGAACTGACCCTTAGAGGAGCCACGAGCATAGAGCAAAGGGGACCCTGAAGAGGATGTCTGGGTGAACCCTGTTAAGAGGGTGGCAGGTGATGCCGTCTGCTGGCCTGGAGCCACCTCTCTGTCTGCTGTTAGGGAGGCCAGGCGGCAAGGAGCTGAGGACGGCACCCAGGACACACGTAGCAGGAATGCATGTGCCTTTCCTGCTAGACACAGAACGTCTTGCGTTGCATTCTGCCAACACCGCGAATGCCATGGGAATGGGTTCCCGGCTCACCTGGCCTGCAGAAGAGAATGTACCCTTCCTAGCCTTGGCCCGTCCAGGCCACCCGGGTCAGACCGTGAGCGGAATATCAGGCCGGGCCACCACGGCCCCGCGGCGGGCTCGCAGTCGTGGTGAGAGGACACACAAAGTGTGCTTGTAAGCCAGCACAGTAGGCTTGGGGCAGTTGGTTTGGTGCCAATGCAAGCCAGTCTCTCCAGGCATGACTGAAATGTCGGGCCTTCCTCCACACCCACTTAGTTCTCGGAGCCGGCAAAGTGCCGCACGAGCCATGCCCTGGGGATGGCGTGGCAACGTAAGACTTACTCCCTGGCAGCTGATGCCTGCATCCAATCAACCCCACCTCATTCCGCCGCAGACAGGTCTTCCACGTGGCCGAGGCAGCACGGCGCCTTGCTCTGGGGGCACAGGGCACGTAGCTACCATCCAGCCTTTCCTCTCCCCTTTAGAGCAAGGAGGTCCTTCCCGAAAGCCCAGAGGAAGCCCAGAAGTTTCCAGGGAAAACAGGCATGGTGGGCTGGCCCTTTCTGGGGACTTCTGGGGCCTGAGGCATGCTGGCCGATCCCCTGAGACCAGAAGGGTCCATGGGACTTCATCTCCACCCTGCGGACATAAGAATTCCTAGGGACCGGACTGTGGGAGCTGCCAGGCTGCCCTGCAGCTTAAGAGTCAAGGAGCTGGGAAGACATGTCTGAGGGAATAGCCTTTCCAGTGGCTCAAGGGAAGCTCCGTGTGCCCACGGCATTGCGGCTCTCCAACACCCTAAGCTGTTCCTGAGGGGTGCATCGGGCTTCAGATCCCCAACACTGCCGCACAGTGGTGCCACCTAGTGCTGTTCCGGGCAGGGACCATGGGCTCAGCAGGGTTTCCTGAGCCCGAAGGCCAAAACCCTCCCCTACCTACCGCTAGCTGCTCCGACAGGCAGGAAGGAACAGAGTTCCCCAAGGACGTGAGGCCAAGAGTCCAAACAGGCTGAGCTGTCAGCATGACAGCCCAGGGGCTGCTGGGAGTCTCACACAGGGACCATTGATGGGCAACAGGAAGACAGAGCTGGGACCACGCTGCAAGGTCCAGTTGTGGCAGAGGTAGTAGGGAAAGTCACCTGGGGGAGTGCGTCCTTGGGGGCATGCTGGTGGTGGGGGTGAGCTCAGGGGTGGTGAGAGGTGTTGATTTGGGAAGCCCCTGTGGGCTCAGGAGCAGCAAGCTAGGTGGCCCTCAGTGAGGCGGGGACACGGGCCTTGAGGGTCCACCTCCTCTCCCTTCCCTCTTCTCCACCTGGTCCGCAGGAGGCAGAGATGACCGCCCCAACCTGGAGCTCATCGGACACCAGGACGGCCCTTCGGCCAGGAGGAATACTCCCCTCAGGACCCTTTCCTCTGCAGTAACGTACTGCCGTGGGGACTTACTTACTCTTTGGGACCCTTGGCCGACAGCGCAAATCGGGGCACAAGTTCTTAGCCCCTCTGTAGCACATGCTGAAACCTCACAGTGTTTCCCACAGCTGGGACCAGCCAGTGCCAGCAGCACAGATGGGAGGTCGCCTGACACACGCCCGCCAGCTCCCACCCCTCCCTGCTTCCCTTGGCCCCTCTGCGTGTTGCATCCAGGGGCAGACACACCCCTGAATACCCAAGGAATGCCCACGACGGCTGCGTGTCAGGAGGGACGTGGCTGCACTCTGCCAGTGGCCCCTTTCTCCTTAGTCAGCAGAGCTAGAAACCCCGCATTCCCTCTCCTTCACCAAACAGGGCCTACAACCCCAGTGGGACATGCGTGTGCTCATGCAGACACTTGAACATGCAACACACACAGACACACACTCTTGACACACAGGCATGCAAGGTGGCCACACACACACCCCTCTCATGCGTTTGCTGCAAACTGGGAGACACGAGCACTCACGTGTGCTCATGCAAGCATGCACAAGACCCACATGGACACGGATTCCGTCTCTCTGGCATGGAGATGGCTGCACGCACACACACTGAAGTGCCCACGTGGACCCACGCAGACCGGCAACTCACACACCTATACACTGTCTCCGGCCCACAGGCATGAGGTGGCTGCACACACACACACACAGCACACACACACATACACACATGTCCATGCAAACACACGGGACACACAACACGCACAGACACGTTATCTGGCACACTGGCATGAAGATTGTCGCATAGACACACACACACACTCGCATACGCACATGCACACACGCAAATCACACCACACGCACACACGTGGACCTGCACGCAGGCATGCACTGTTGGCTGCGCAAACAGACATACACACACACACACACACAGCACTCACACAAGGGCTCTAGCAGAGACATCCACACTTGGACCCGCCCTATCAAACTCACAAACGTCGTCCCGACAACACACACATACACAACAAACACACCAACACCCATGGTCTTTACTTACAGGCATAGACAATGGCACACACACACACACACACACACACACACCAGAGGACACACACAAACAAAAACACACACGCTCCACAATCAATGAATGATACTTGGCCACTCAAACACGCACCCACACACCCACCCACCCACCCACACACACACACACACACACAAACCCAGTGCCGCAAGCACGTGCTGATACCCCCCCACAAGATCTCCGCACACAGGCATGCTCCGTGGCCCTGCAAACACGCATGAAAGCATGTTTGTTTTAGAGCACGTGGAAGCTCTCACCAAAGCTCTCGGCCTCACAACCATGCACAGCTGACCCTCGAGCCACGCAAACATACACACACACACACACACACACGCACGCAGGAGAACACACACAACGAACATACATGGTCTTCTGCACAGAAGCATTCACAATTATCCCTGCACCATCAGGCTGACAGAGACACACAGGCAAACACACACACACACACACATGTATCCATGCATGCAAAAACACACAGAGACAAAACACACACTGGCACAGACGTGGGCAGGCACAGGGCTATGCACCCTCCAGCACCCCTATACATGCACATGTGCTTGTGTAAAATGAGAAACACACCTTACACACACGGTCCCCAACCAGAGGCACACACAGGTGGGTATGCATACACGCACACTCGCGCGTGCCCACACACTCCCCCGTCGGCTCGCAAACACACAGACGAGCAGCTGACAACCATGCAGAATCAAGCACACTTACACGCCAACGCGCACTCATGGTTTCTGGCACAGAGCCATAGGTGAGTAGCCCCACAGAAAATCACCAGCCAAGGTGCGCCTACAAAGACACACAGACCCTATACACACATGGACTATCCATACAGGTGAGCGGATCTCGGTAACCAAATGGAAACTCACAAATACGTGCATGTGGAAACACACACACGCAACACACACTGGTACCCCAACAGAGGCTTGTGCACCTGGCCGAGCCAACACACACACCCGTGCCTGTGCAAACACACACTCAGGAAACACACACCAACAGACACCGTCCGGTACGCCTGCATGTAAATGTGCCACAACACACACGTACGTGCCCACGGGAGAGACACACACTCATGCACAACACAGGCAAGCACACACAGTCTCTGGCACCCAGGCACACACACTTGGCCACACACATACACACATACGGGCGTATGCAGACACACACACGCAATACGGATTAGCTCACGTGGTCCCTGCACACACACAAGCACACACTCCCACACACAAGTGCACATGCAAACACACACACTACACAAGCACACGTGGTCCGGCTCAGAGGCATGGTCGGCTGGCCGCACGTGCCCGCCCACATGAACACACACACAACACAAACACACACACACCTGCATGCAGACCTGGTCATACATGCTCCGTTACACACAGCCCGCTCACACAGCCGCAGTGCCCACAACTCACACCGGATTTCCCTCACACGTTCTTGGAGCTGTCGCCTGTGGGTGGGTGGTGCAGAGGGACAGGACGTGGGTCTGGAGGGACCGTGAGGGACCCTAAGGAAACGCCTCCTCCGTAGTCCTCCAGGGACATGTGGTTTTGCGGTGATCCTGACTAGAGGAAGCATGCACGGGACGGCATCACAGCAATGCGGGGCACGCTTCCAGGAGCAAGGGTACAGGGAGAAGCTCTCCAAGCGGGGTGAACGGGGCGGTAGCAGAGCCACCGGGCCACGAGTGCCCCGCTCGGCACGGCCCTTCCCCTGCCCTGAAGAACAGGGCTCCCATGTAGAGAGGTGTGCCCTTTCCCGTCCTCCTCCCTGACCTGCTGAGCAAGAGCGGTGGTCTCTCCACAAACAAGCCCTGCCCTGCCCTGCCCCCGTGCCTTACATCCCCCGCACACACGGAATCCCACAGGCCAGGGCTGATCTCCTACTGGCCGTGTGCTGGGTCCCCCATACACATCCACGCACAGACACATAGGGCTTCTTAACTTGTTTATGACTCGCCCGCCATCCCTGGCGATCTGGGTGCTGGACACTCTCTAGAGCTGGCCCTGAAGATCTGTTCCCCCACGTCTGTCCTGTGCGGGCAGAGCACCACGTAGACTCGTCCACCCGTCTCTCACAACGCTGGACGCCTCCTCCACTGCTTCTCGTCGGTCCAACTCTGATGCTCTGCGGTGTCCACGTCCGCACAGCTGCCGTGCCCACGACACACACACACAAACACACGACACACGGACGCACAAGGGAGGTGTTCGTGACACTGCCTCATGCCGAGGATCGCTAAGGCGGCGGTGACCGAGGGCCCTGTCCTTGTGGGATCCCGCTTCCTCCTCCTCTAGGGCTTCACCACCCTCCTCCAGATGGCCTAGTACCATTGCCAAGAATGGCCGTGTGGCTGTGGGAGGCCACGGGGTGGTCAGTAACATGGAGGGACGTTGGAGCGTCTCGGGACAAGGCAGCCCCACTCCCAAAATTTGGCAGACTGTCCCCACCTGAAAAGCTAGGTGGAGAACTGAGGACCCGGCGGACGGCCATGGGTGAGTGTTCAGAGAAATGAGGTGGAGGAGCCTTGCTTCCCCCGAACGACCTGAGACTTTCTGGCTCACACCTGGCTCACCGGATGAACTTGCCCCAGTGGACACCCTGCCCTGGGTGTGTGCCCTGAGTTCCCTCGCCAGGGTCCCTGCTCCCAGGGTCCTCTGAGCCTCAGTTTCCAAACTGGTCCCCAAACCCGACAGTGCCCTGGCACTTCCCACACATATTTCAGGAAGCAGTGACCCGGCTACTCACCGACAGGTCCTCCTGTCTGCTCAGTGTCGTCGCCTGCCTCCCTGCCGCAGGTAGTACCGCAAGGGATTGCGCCACAGGTCCTCGATGATGATCTGGTAGGGGAAACCGCCCAGGTGAGCACGGGGCCCGGGCCCCCTTCCCAGGCTGCCCCCATTGCCATCACCAAGGCTAAAGCAGGCCTCAGCGGCCCCACCTCGGCAATCTTGTTAGACCCTGGGCAGCTGGGGTCGCACAACCACTTGAAGAAGGTAAGGCTGGTGGTGTCGAGTCTTCGGCTGGGAGCTCCACGTTCATCATCCCAGAACCACTGCACCGGAGTGGACCGAGTCGCCCTGTACCCTGCAGGAAGGGAAAATTCAGGGGAGGCTCTGCACTGTCTAGGACCCACACCCTGTCGCCCTCTCTCCCGCTCTCCTCTCAGCCTCTCTCCATCCTGTGCCGGCTCCCGCCCCCACCTTGTGTCCCTGCACACCCCCTGCCCCTCCCGAGTGCCCACCTGCCCCCGCCGGCCCGCCCCCGGCACCCTCGAAGCTCTAGCCCACTCCTACCGGCAATGCTAAGGTGATACTCCTTAAGGATCACTTTGTTCTGGAAGTAGGGGTTGTTCCCAAAGAAAAACATCAACCTGCTGTGGTCCTTGGGACGGCCCGGTTCCTCCACCTACCCCGCCAAAGAAAGACGAGGGGAATGGGACTTGTCCTCCACGGGTCCCGAGATGCTCCCTGCATGTCCCGCTGAACAATACTGCCGGGCCCTCTCCTGCCCAAATTCCACTCCCAGTGGTCCTACCCCCGCCTCCCACTCCCAGGGCTGACCTCCAAGTCGGTCATGTAGCTGAGCACATCTTTGTCCTGGTCACCCATCACGGCTGATATCTGGGGGTGATTCAGGATCTGCCTTGGGTCAAGGAGCCTCGCCTTCAGCGCTACGGAAGGAGAGCCAGGAGCAGCCCAGCCCTTCCCGGTGAGAGGAAGGGCCCGAAACAGGGCACGTGTAGAACCACCAGGCCCTGCTGCCCTCCCAACCCACTCAGCTCCTGCTCTTTCATCACAGCTGCTCAATACCAGCAGGTGCCTTGGCTTCCAGTGCCTCCGAGAGGGTCTGCGCCCGGCAGCACAAGGCCAAAGGACTGCCTGCGCTCCCTTCCACCCTCAACCCTGGCCTGTGTCTGTGGCCGGCAGGCAGTGACTGCTTTGGGTGTCCAGATGTGCTCGGTCGCGCTCTCACGGCTGTGTTTGCTTAAATGTTAGCCTGCAGGCCTGTGCCCTTGAGGGGCCTTCTGCGCCCACAAAGGGGCCGCTCAGCTCCCTTGGAGCCTGGCTGCACACCCACAGGGCAAAGGGAGGGCCCGTAGGGATCAGCGAGAGAGGGAGGGAAAGGGGTTAGAGGCAGCAGGAGGGAAAGCACAAGAGAGACAGAGACAGCCATACAGGGAGGAAGGGACACAGAGGGAAGGCAGAGCGCAGAGAGGGAGAGGGTGGGGGACACACAGATGGGAGAGACAGGGAGGTAAGGAAACGTGGGTGTGGGCGCATGGCCCTGGGTCCGCGGCCTGGCTGTGTAGGGCCTGATACAGTTGGCAGCACAGCATGCAGCGTGTCTGGGTTGCCGTGTCCGGGGAAGCGTGGCGGCCTGCTGAGTGACTCTGGAAGCCGCATGAGGACGCAGCTGTGGGTGGGCACTGAACTCTTTGGAAAAGGACACAGGCTCTGAAGGACAGGGAAGGGGGCGGCCTGCCTCTCAATGGGCATGCCCCACGCAGCCGGCAGGACGTTTCCTTCCAGGACCTGCTCCGAGCCAAGGGTGGAACTACACTAGGCATGCAGGGTGTGGACACGTGCTCCATGACACCTGGAGAGTGTTGGGAGCGCTCCCTGCAGTCCCAGAGCATTTGCCCGCAGCTTCTGCTCAGACGTGGTCTATACAAGCCTCAGCCCCTGCCTTCCCCCCACCTTCAAGGCCCACAGTCCTGTACTGTGCCTTATAGGGGCGGGGGACCCACTCCCACGGGGGTTGGGGAGGGGCCAGGGATCCTTCTCCCCAGCGCTCCTACCCCTGGCGGAGCCTCTGCTCCTCCCCTCCTGCCAGTGGTCGTCCACCGCAGACAAACCCAAGCCCAGAGGGAGGAAGGATACGGCCTGGGCCCAGAAGCCGGGGATGCGCTGGATGATGGCCCTTCTTCGAGCCAGGTGAGAACTCCGCTTCTGATTCATCCTGCGCTTGAGCCGCAAGTAGGCCCTGGTAGCTTGGGCATCCACAGAGCTGAGCGCAAACTGAACCATCTCCAGCGCGGCAAGTGGGGCGCCGGCTATCTCGGGACCCAGCCCTGACTCCCCCTGCTGCAGCTGCGGCAGTTGCTCGTCCTGCTGTGCTTGCACCGCCTCCTGGTCTTCCACCGCCACGACCTCCACCACCGCCATGATATCCTCCACCACCAGCAGCAACTCGTCCCCCGGGCCTGCCTGCTCTCTGCCCTGCTGGGCCTCCGCACCCACCACAGCCTCTGTGCCCATCCCCCCGGCACCTAGGGCCTGCAGCGGCCCCGCCTCTCCCCAGGCACCTGCCTGGGCGAGGGGCCCCGATGCCTCACGGCCCCCTTCCAGGACCAAGGTGCTCCCGGACGGCAGGGCAGCGCCGCCTTCCCCGGAGCCTGCCGCGCTCTCCATGTGGTCCTGGTCCTGCGCGAGCAGAGCCAGCAGCGGAGGGAAGGAACTGGAGGTGAGAGCACGCGACTCCCGCAAACGGTCGGGCAGGTGGAGCTCTGGCGCCCCTAGCGGTCTGCGGGAGGCAGCGTCCTCCCAGAGGCTGCGGGCTGGTGAACACACGCGCACAAGGGATAGAGGGCATGCTGTGACGCCCAAGGATGACGCTCTATCACGTATGCGGCCTTGGTGGGACTGAGTCCTGAGCTAGCCCAGGACAAGGGAGAACCCCTCTTCCAGTCAGTTAACGGCCGGTGGGCGTGGTCAGCCAGGGCCTCGCCCCTCGCCCTGCAGGCACCAATCAGGGAGCCAGCCGGGGCGCCCCGCCTACCGCGCTCCCAGGACACACCTCCACCTTCACCCCTCCCGCCGCTTCCTCCCGGGGCGCCCTCCGCCTGGTATTTGAACCCAGCAATGCCAGGCTGTCCCTCGCCTTCCCGAATACACTCCTCTAGGACTCAGGACGCTGTATACACACCCGGGAGCCCTGGACCAGTGTGTGTGGAAAGCGTCAGCCCATGCCCCGGAGAATCTAGGGCAATTCCAGGACACAGGTGCCCCGATGCTCTCTGCCAGCCCGGGGTGGGGGGAAAAGTGTGGCCACAGTTTGTCCCAGCCCATGTCCTTTGCTACTCAGGAGAAGAGTGACAAAGAGTGCTCTGTCCATCTGCGTGCCTGTGCTTTCTTCTTGCTCTCCTCTCCGTCTTCCTCTAAGTCTTTGGGTTCAGGTGCTCTTTCTCTGGCCCCTCACTGGCCACACGGTCTCTAGGGGAGAAGGACTTCAGGATGGAAGATGCAGACGCCTCTCTGAGCAGCTCTTTTCCCTGGACATAAAAGCCCTGTCCCCCTCTGTGACTGGCACCCAGTCAGGTGACCCTGGAAAAGGTCCCAAGCGGGGTACCCACAGCAGCACACTCACCCAACAACCACGCAAGCAGACACGCAGTGTGTTTGCCCTGGAGGACAGACGAACTGACCCTTAGAGGAGCCACGAGCATAGAGCAAAGGGGACCCTGAAGAGGATGTCTGGGTGAACCCTGTTAAGAGGGTGGCAGGTGATGCCGTCTGCTGGCCTGGAGCCACCTCTCTGTCTGCTGTTAGGGAGGCCAGGCGGCAAGGAGCTGAGGACGGCACCCAGGACACACGTAGCAGGAATGCACGTGCCTTTCCTGCTAGACACAGAACGTCTTGCGTTGCATTCTGCCAACACCGCGAATGCCATGGGAATGGGTTCCCGGCTCACCTGGCCTGCAGAAGAGAACGTACCCTTCCTAGCCTTGGCCCGTCCAGGCCACCCGGGTCAGACCGTGAGCGGAATATCAGGCCGGGCCACCACGGCCCCGCGGCGGGCTCGCAGTCGTGGTGAGAGGACACACAAAGTGTGCTTGTAAGCCAGCACAGTAGGCTTGGGGCAGTTGGTTTGGTGCCAATGCAAGCCAGTCTCTCCAGGCATGACTGAAAGGTCGGGCCTTCCTCCACACCCCCTTAGTCCTCGGAGCCGGCAAAGTGCCGCACGAGCCATGCCCTGGGGATGGCGTGGCAACGTAAGACTTACTCCCTGGCAGCTGATGCATGCGTCCAATCGCCCCACCTCATTCCACGGCAGGCAGGACTTCCACGTGGCCGAGGCAGCACGGCGCCTTGCTCTGGGGGCACAGGGCACGTGGCTACCATCCAGCCTTTCCTCTCCCCTTTAGAGCAGGGAGGTCCTTCCCGAAAGCCCAGAGGAAGCCCAGAAGTTTCCAGGGAAAACAGGCATGGTGGGCTGGCCCTTTCTGGGGACTTCTGGGGCCTGAGGCATGCTGGCCGATCCCCTGAGACCAGAAGGGTCCATGGGACTTCATCTCCACCCTGCGGACATAAGAATTCCTAGGGACCGGACTGTGGGAGCTGCCAGGCTGCCCTGCAGCTTAAGAGTCAAGGAGCTGGGAAGACATGTCTGAGGGAACAGCCTTTCCAGTGGCTCAAGGGAAGCTCCGTGTGCCCACGGCATTGCGGCTCTCCAACACCCTAAGCTGTTCCTGAGGGGTGCATCGGGCTTCAGATCCCCAACACTGCCGCACAGTGGTGCCACCTAGTGCTGTTCCGGGCAGGGACCATGGGCTCAGCAGGGTTTCCTGAGCCCGAAGGCCAAAACCCTCCCCTACCTACCGCTAGCTGCTCCGACAGGCAGGAAGGAACAGAGTTCCCCAAGGACGTGAGGCCAAGAGTCCAAACAGGCTGAGCTGTCAGCATGACAGCCCAGGGGCTGCTGGGAGTCTCACACAGGGACCATTGATGGGCAACAGGAAGACAGAGCTGGGACCACGCTGCAAGGTCCAGTTGTGGCAGAGGTAGTGGGGAAAGTCACCTGGGGGAGTGCGTCCTTGGGGGCATGCTGGTGGTGGGGGTGAGCTCAGGGGTGGTGAGAGGTGTTGATTTGGGAAGCCCCTGTGGGCTCAGGAGCAGCAAGCTAGGTGGCCCTCGGTGAGGCAGGGAACACGGGCCTTGAGGGTCCACCTCCTCTCCCTTCCCTCTTCTCCACCTGGTCCGCAGGAGGCAGAGATGACCGCCCCAACCTGGAGCTCATCGGACACCAGGACGGCCCTTCGGCCAGGAGGAATACTCCCCTCAGGACCCTTTCCTCTGCAGTAACGTACTGCCGTGGGGACTTACTTACTCTTTGGGACCCTTGGCCGACAGCGCAAATCGGGGCACAAGTTCTTAGCCCCTCTGTAGCACATGCGGAAACCTCAAAGTGTTTTCCACAGCTGGGACCAGCCGTGCCAGCAGCACAGATGGGAGGTCGCCTGACACACGCCCGCCAGCTCCCACCCCTCCCTGCTTCCCTTGGCCCCTCTGCGTGTTGCATCCAGGGGCAGACACACCTCTGAATACCCAAGGAATGCCCATGACGGCTGTGTGTCAGGAGGGACGTGGCTGCACTCTGCCAGTGGCCCCTTTCTCCTTAGTCAGCAGAGCTAGAAACCCCGCATTCCCTCTCCTTCATCGAACAGGGCCTACAAGCACACTGAGACACGTGTGTGCTCATGCAGACACTTGAACATGCAACACACACAGACACACACTCTTGACACACAGGCATGCAAGGTGGCCACACACACACCCCTCTCATGCCTTTGCTGCAAACTGGGAGACACGAGCACTCACGTGTGCTCATGCAAGCATGCACAAGACCCACATGGACACGGATTCCGTCTCTCTGGCATGGAGATGGCTGCACGCACACACACAGAAGTGCCCATGTGGACCCACGCAGACCGGCAACTCACACACCTATACACGGTCTCCGGCCCACAGGCATGAGGTGGCTGCACACACACACACAGCACACACACACATACACACATGTCCATGCAAACACACGGGACACACAACACGCACAGACACGTTATCTGGCACACTGGCATGAAGATTGTCGCATAGACACACACACACTCGCATACGCACATGCACACATGCAAATCACACCACACGCACACACGTGGACCTGCACGCAGGCATGCACTGTTGGCTGCGCAAACAGACATACACACACACACACATACACACAGCACTCACACAAGGGCTCTAGCAGAGACATCCACACTTGGACCCGCCCTATCAAACTCACAAACGTCGTCCCGACAACACACACATACACAACAAACACACCAACAGCCATGGTCTTTACTTACAGGCATAGACAATGGCACACACACACACACACACACACACCAGAGGACACACACAAACAAAAACACACACGCTCCACAATCAATGAATGACACTTGGCCACTCAAACACGCACCCACACACCCACCCACCCACCCACACACACACACACACACACACAAACCCAGTGCCGCAAGCACGTGCTGATACCCCCCCACAAGATCTCCGCACACAGGCATGCTCCGTGGCCCTGCAAACACGCATGAAAGCATGTTTGTTTTAGAGCACGTGGAAGCTCTCACCAAAGCTCTCGGCCTCACAACCATGCACAGCTGACCCTCGAGCCACGCAAACATACACACACACACACACACACACACACGCACGCAGGAGAACACACACAACGAACATACATGGTCTTCTGCACAGAAGCATTCACAATTATCCCTGCACCATCAGGCTGACAGAGACACACAGGCAAACACACACACACACACATGTATCCATGCATGCAAAAACACACAGAGACAAAACACACACTGGCACAGACGTGGGCAGGCACAGGGCTATGCACCCTCCAGCACCCCTATACATGCACATGTGCTTGTGTAAAATGAGAAACACACCTTACACACACGGTCCCCAACCAGAGGCACACACAGGTGGGTATGCATACACGCACACTCGCGTGTGCCCACACACTCCCCCGTCGGCTCGCAAACACACAGACGAGCAGCTGACAACCATGCAGAATCAAGCACACTTACACGCCAACGCGCACTCATGGTTTCTGGCACAGAGCCATAGGTGAGTAGCCCCACAGAAAATCACCAGCCAAGGTGCGCCTACAAAGACACACAGACCCTATACACACATGGACTATCCATACAGGTGAGCGGATCTCGGTAACCAAATGGAAACTCACAAATACGTGCATGTGGAAACACACACACGCAACACACACTGGTACCCCAACAGAGGCTTGTGCACCTGGCCGAGCCAACACACACACCCGTGCCTGTGCAAACACACACTCAGGAAACACACACCAACAGACACCGTCCGGTACGCCTGCATGTAAATGTGCCACAACACACACGTACGTGCCCACGGGAGAGACACACACTCATGCACAACACAGGCAAGCACACACAGTCTCTGGCACCCAGGCACACACACTTGGCCACACACATACACACATACGGGCGTATGCAGACACACACACGCAGTACGGATTAGCTCACGTGGTCCCTGCACACACACAAGCACACACTCCCACACACAAGTGCACATGCAAACACACACACTACACAAGCACACGTGGTCCGGCTCAGAGGCATGGTCGGCTGGCCGCACGTGCCCGCCCACATGAACACACACACAACACAAACACACACACACCTGCATGCAGACCTGGTCATACATGCTCCGTTACACACAGCCCGCTCACACAGCCGCAGTGCCCACAACTCACACCGGATTTCCCTCACACGTTCTTGGAGCTGTCGCCTGTGGGTGGGTGGTGCAGAGGGACAGGACGTGGGTCTGGAGGGACCGTGAGGGACCCTGAGGAAACGCCTCCTCCGTAGTCCTCCAGGGACATGTGGTTTTGCGGTGATCCTGACTAGAGGAAGCATGCACGGGACGGCATCACAGCAATGCGGGGCACGCTTCCAGGAGCAAGGGTACAGGGAGAAGCTCTCCAAGCGGGGTGAACGGGGCGGTAGCAGAGCCACCGGGCCACGAGTGCCCCGCTCGGCACGGCCCTTCCCCTGCCCTGAAGAACAGGGCTCCCATGTAGAGAGGTGTGCCCTTTCCCGTCCTCCTCCCTGACCTGCTGAGCAAGAGCGGTGGTCTCTCCACAAACAAGCCCTGCCCTGCCCTGCCCCCGTGCCTTACATCCCCCGCACACACGGAATCCCACAGGCCAGGGCTGATCTCCTACTGGCCGTGTGCTGGGTCCCCCATACACATCCACGCACAGACACATAGGGCTTCTTAACTTGTTTATGACTCGCCCGCCATCCCTGGCGATCTGGGTGCTGGACACTCTCTAGAGCTGGCCCTGAAGATCTGTTCCCCCACGTCTGTCCTGTGCGGGCAGAGCACCACGTAGACTCGTCCACCCGTCTCTCACAACGCTGGACGCCTCCTCCACTGCTTCTCGTCGGTCCAACTCTGATGCTCTGCGGTGTCCACGTCCGCACAGCTGCCGTGCCCGCGACACACACACACAAACACACGACACACGGACGCACAAGGGAGGTGTTCGTGACACTGCCTCATGCCGAGGATCGCTAAGGCGGCGGTGACCGAGGGCCCTGTCCTTGTGGGATCCCGCTTCCTCCTCCTCTAGGGCTTCACCACCCTCCTCCAGATGGCCTAGTACCATTGCCAAGAATGGCCGTGTGGCTGTGGGAGGCCACGGGGTGGTCCGTAACACGGAGGGACGTCGGAGCGTCTCGGGACAAGGCAGCCCCACTCCCAAAATTTGGCAGACTGTCCCCACCTGAAAAGCTAGGTGGAGAACTGAGGACCCGGCGGACGGCCATGGGTGAGTGTTCAGAGAAATGAGGTGGAGGAGCCTTGCTTCCCCCGAACGACCTGAGACTTTCTGGCTCACACCTGGCTCACCGGATGAACTTGCCCCAGTGGACACCCTGCCCTGGGTGTGTGCCCTGAGTTCCCTCGCCAGGGTCCCTGCTCCCAGGGTCCTCTGAGCCTCAGTTTCCAAACTGGTCCCCAAACCCGACAGTGCCCTGGCACTTCCCACACATATTTCAGGAAGCAGTGACCCGGCCACTCACCGACAGGTCCTCCTCTCTGCTCATTGCCTTCGGCTGCCTCCCTGCCGCAGGTAGTACCGCAGGGGATTGGGCCACAGGTCCTCGATGATGATCTGGTAGGGGAAACCGCCCAGGTGAGCACGGGGCCCAGGCCCCATTCCCAGGCTGCCCCCATTGCCATCACCAATGCTAATGAAGGCCTCAGCGGCCCCACCTCGGCAATCTTGTTAGACCCTGGGCAGCTGGGGTCGCACAACCACTTGAAGAAGGTAAGGCTGGTGGTGTCGAGTCTTCGGCTGGGAGCTCCACGTTCATCATCCCAGAACCACTGCACCGGAGTGGACCGAGTCGCCCTGTACCCTGCAGGAAGGGAAAATTCAGGGGAGGCTCTGCACTGTCTAGGACCCACACCCTGTCGCCCTCTCTCCCGCTCTCCTCTCAGCCTCTCTCCATCCTGTGCCGGCTCCCGCCCCCACCTTGTGTCCCTGCACACCCCCTGCCCCTCCCGAGTGCCCACCTGCCCCCGCCGGCCCGCCCCCGGCACCCTCGAAGCTCTAGCCCACTCCTACCGGCAATGCTAAGGTGATACTCCTTAAGGATCACTTTGTTCTGGAAGTAGGGGTTGTTCCCAAAGAAAAACATCAACCTGCTGTGGTCCTTGGGACGGCCCGGTTCCTCCACCTACCCCGCCAAAGAAAGACGAGGGGAATGGGACTTGCCCTCCACGGGTCCCGAGATGCTCCCTGCATGTCCCGCTGAACAATACTGCCGGGCCCTCTCCTGCCCAAATTCCACTCCCAGTGGTCCTACCCCCGCCTCCCACTCCCAGGGCTGACCTCCAAGTCGGTCATGTAGCTGAGCACATCTTTGTCCTGGTCACCCATCACGGCTGATATCTGGGGGTGATTCAGGATCTGCCTTGGGTCAAGGAGCCTCGCCTTCAGCGCTACGGAAGGAGAGCCAGGAGCAGCCCAGCCCTTCCCGGTGAGAGGAAGGGCCCGAAACAGGGCACGTGTAGAACCACCAGGCCCTGCTGCCCTCCCAACCCACTCAGCTCCTGCTCTTTCATCACAGCTGCTCAATACCAGCAGGTGCCTTGGCTTCCAGTGCCTCCGAGAGGGTCTGCGCCCGGCAGCACAAGGCCAAAGGACTGCCTGCGCTCCCTTCCACCCTCAACCCTGGCCTGTGTCTGTGGCCGGCAGGCAGTGACTGCTTTGGGTGTCCAGATGTGCTCGGTCGCGCTCTCACGGCTGTGTTTGCTTAAATGTTAGCCTGCAGGCCTGTGCCCTTGAGGGGCCTTCTGCGCCCACAAAGGGGCCGCTCAGCTCCCTTGGAGCCTGGCTGCACACCCACAGGGCAAAGGGAGGGCCCGTAGGGATCAGCGAGAGAGGGAGGGAAAGGGGTTAGAGGCAGCAGGAGGGAAAGCACAAGAGAGACAGAGACAGCCATACAGGGAGGAAGGGACACAGAGGGAAGGCAGAGCGCAGAGAGGGAGAGGGTGGGGGACACACAGATGGGAGAGACAGGGAGGTAAGGAAACGTGGGTGTGGGCGCATGGCCCTGGGTCCGCGGCCTGGCTGTGTAGGGCCTGATACAGTTGGCAGCACAGCATGCAGCGTGTCTGGGTTGCCGTGTCCGGGGAAGCGTGGCGGCCTGCTGAGTGACTCTGGAAGCCGCATGAGGACGCAGCTGTGGGTGGGCACTGAACTCTTTGGAAAAGGACACAGGCTCTGAAGGACAGGGAAGGGGGCGGCCTGCCTCTCAATGGGCATGCCCCACGCAGCCGGCAGGACGTTTCCTTCCAGGACCTGCTCCGAGCCAAGGGTGGAACTACACTAGGCATGCAGGGTGTGGACACGTGCTCCATGACACCTGGAGAGTGTTGGGAGCGCTCCCTGCAGTCCCAGAGCATTTGCCCGCAGCTTCTGCTCAGACGTGGTCTATACAAGCCTCAGCCCCTGCCTTCCCCCCACCTTCAAGGCCCACAGTCCTGTACTGTGCCTTATAGGGGCGGGGGACCCACTCCCACGGGGGTTGGGGAGGGGCCAGGGATCCTTCTCCCCAGCGCTCCTACCCCTGGCGGAGCCTCTGCTCCTCCCCTCCTGCCAGTGGTCGTCCACCGCAGACAAACCCAAGCCCAGAGGGAGGAAGGATACGGCCTGGGCCCAGAAGCCGGGGATGCGCTGGATGATGGCCCTTCTTCGAGCCAGGTGAGAACTCCGCTTCTGATTCATCCTGCGCTTGAGCCGCAAGTAGGCCCTGGTAGCTTGGGCATCCACAGAGCTGAGCGCAAACTGAACCATCTCCAGCGCGGCAAGTGGGGCGCCGGCTATCTCGGGACCCAGCCCTGACTCCCCCTGCTGCAGCTGCGGCAGTTGCTCGTCCTGCTGTGCTTGCACCGCCTCCTGGTCTTCCACCGCCACGACCTCCACCACCGCCATGATATCCTCCACCACCAGCAGCAACTCGTCCCCCGGGCCGGCCTGCTCTCTGCCCTGCTGGGCCTCCGCACCCACCACAGCCTCTGTGCCCATCCCCCCGGCACCTAGGGCCTGCAGCGGCCCCGCCTCTCCCCAGGCACCTGCCTGGGCGAGGGGCCCCGATGCCTCACGGCCCCCTTCCAGGACCAAGGTGCTCCCGGACGGCAGGGCAGCGCCGCCTTCCCCGGAGCCTGCCGCGCTCTCCATGTGGTCCTGGTCCTGCGCGAGCAGAGCCAGCAGCGGAGGGAAGGAACTGGAGGTGAGAGCACGCGACTCCCGCAAACGGTCGGGCAGGTGGAGCTCTGGCGCCCCTAGCGGTCTGCGGGAGGCAGCGTCCTCCCAGAGGCTGCGGGCTGGTGAACACACGCGCACAAGGGATAGAGGGCATGCTGTGACGCCCAAGGATGACGCTCTATCACGTATGCGGCCTTGGTGGGACTGAGTCCTGAGCTAGCCCAGGACAAGGGAGAACCCCTCTTCCAGTCAGTTAACGGCCGGTGGGCGTGGTCAGCCAGGGCCTCGCCCCTCGCCCTGCAGGCACCAATCAGGGAGCCAGCCGGGGCGCCCCGCCTACCGCGCTCCCAGGACACACCTCCACCTTCACCCCTCCCGCCGCTTCCTCCCGGGGCGCCCTCCGCCTGGTATTTGAACCCAGCAATGCCAGGCTGTCCCTCGCCTTCCCGAATACACTCCTCTAGGACTCAGGACGCTGTATACACACCCGGGAGCCCTGGACCAGTGTGTGTGGAAAGCGTCAGCCCATGCCCCGGAGAATCTAGGGCAATTCCAGGACACAGGTGCCCCGATGCTCTCTGCCAGCCCGGGGTGGGGGGAAAAGTGTGGCCACAGTTTGTCCCAGCCCATGTCCTTTGCTACTCAGGAGAAGAGTGACAAAGAGTGCTCTGTCCATCTGCGTGCTTGTGCTTTCTTCTTGCTCTCCTCTCCGTCTTCCTCTAAGTCTTTGGGTTCAGGTGCTCTTTCTCTGGCCCCTCACTGGCCACACGGTCTCTAGGGGAGAAGGACTTCAGGATGGAAGATGCAGACGCCTCTCTGAGCAGCTCTTTTCCCTGGACATAAAAGCCCTGTCCCCCTCTGTGACTGGCACCCAGTCAGGTGACCCTGGAAAAGGTCCCAAGCGGGGTACCCACAGCAGCACACTCACCCAACAACCACGCAAGCAGACACGCAGTGTGTTTGCCCTGGAGGACAGACGAACTGACCCTTAGAGGAGCCACGAGCATAGAGCAAAGGGGACCCTGAAGAGGATGTCTGGGTGAACCCTGTTAAGAGGGTGGCAGGTGATGCCGTCTGCTGGCCTGGAGCCACCTCTCTGTCTGCTGTTAGGGAGGCCAGGCGGCAAGGAGCTGAGGACGGCACCCAGGACACACGTAGCAGGAATGCACGTGCCTTTCCTGCTAGACACAGAACGTCTTGCGTTGCATTCTGCCAACACCGCGAATGCCATGGGAATGGGTTCCCGGCTCACCTGGCCTGCAGAAGAGAACGTACCCTTCCTAGCCTTGGCCCGTCCAGGCCACCCGGGTCAGACCGTGAGCGGAATATCAGGCCGGGCCACCACGGCCCCGCGGCGGGCTCGCAGTCGTGATGAGAGGACACACAAAGTGTGCTTGTAAGCCAGCACAGTAGGCTTGGGGCAGTTGGTTTGGTGCCAATGCAAGCCAGTCTCTCCAGGCATGACTGAAAGGTCGGGCCTTCCTCCACACCCACTTAGTCCTCGGAGCCGGCAAAGTGCCGCACGAGCCATGCCCTGGGGATGGCGTGGCAACGTAAGACTTACTCCCTGGCAGCTGATGCATGCGTCCAATCGCCCCACCTCATTCCACGGCAGGCAGGACTTCCACGTGGCCGAGGCAGCACGGCGCCTTGCTCTGGGGGCACAGGGCACGTGGCTACCATCCAGCCTTTCCTCTCCCCTTTAGAGCAGGGAGGTCCTTCCCGAAAGCCCAGAGGAAGCCCAGAAGTTTCCAGGGAAAACAGGCATGGTGGGCTGGCCCTTTCTGGGGACTTCTGGGGCCTGAGGCATGCTGGCCGATCCCCTGAGACCAGAAGGGTCCATGGGACTTCATCTCCACCCTGCGGACATAAGAATTCCTAGGGACCGGACTGTGGGAGCTGCCAGGCTGCCCTGCAGCTTAAGAGTCAAGGAGCTGGGAAGACATGTCTGAGGGAACAGCCTTTCCAGTGGCTCAAGGGAAGCTCCGTGTGCCCACGGCATTGCGGCTCTCCAACACCCTAAGCTGTTCCTGAGGGGTGCATCGGGCTTCAGATCCCCAACACTGCCGCACAGTGGTGCCACCTAGTGCTGTTCCGGGCAGGGACCATGGGCTCAGCAGGGTTTCCTGAGCCCGAAGGCCAAAACCCTCCCCTACCTACCGCTAGCTGCTCCGACAGGCAGGAAGGAACAGAGTTCCCCAAGGACGTGAGGCCAAGAGTCCAAACAGGCTGAGCTGTCAGCATGACAGCCCAGGGGCTGCTGGGAGTCTCACACAGGGACCATTGATGGGCAACAGGAAGACAGAGCTGGGACCACGCTGCAAGGTCCAGTTGTGGCAGAGGTAGTGGGGAAAGTCACCTGGGGGAGTGCGTCCTTGGGGGCATGCTGGTGGTGGGGGTGAGCTCAGGGGTGGTGAGAGGTGTTGATTTGGGAAGCCCCTGTGGGCTCAGGAGCAGCAAGCTAGGTGGCCCTCGGTGAGGCAGGGAACACGGGCCTTGAGGGTCCACCTCCTCTCCCTTCCCTCTTCTCCACCTGGTCCGCAGGAGGCAGAGATGACCGCCCCAACCTGGAGCTCATCGGACACCAGGACGGCCCTTCGGCCAGGAGGAATACTCCCCTCAGGACCCTTTCCTCTGCAGTAACGTACTGCCGTGGGGACTTACTTACTCTTTGGGACCCTTGGCCGACAGCGCAAATCGGGGCACAAGTTCTTAGCCCCTCTGTAGCACATGCGGAAACCTCAAAGTGTTTTCCACAGCTGGGACCAGCCGTGCCAGCAGCACAGATGGGAGGTCGCCTGACACACGCCCGCCAGCTCCCACCCCTCCCTGCTTCCCTTGGCCCCTCTGCGTGTTGCATCCAGGGGCAGACACACCTCTGAATACCCAAGGAATGCCCATGACGGCTGTGTGTCAGGAGGGACGTGGCTGCACTCTGCCAGTGGCCCCTTTCTCCTTAGTCAGCAGAGCTAGAAACCCCGCATTCCCTCTCCTTCATCGAACAGGGCCTACAAGCACACTGAGACACGTGTGTGCTCATGCAGACACTTGAACATGCAACACACACAGACACACACTCTTGACACACAGGCATGCAAGGTGGCCACACACACACCCCTCTCATGCCTTTGCTGCAAACTGGGAGACACGAGCACTCACGTGTGCTCATGCAAGCATGCACAAGACCCACATGGACACGGATTCCGTCTCTCTGGCATGGAGATGGCTGCACGCACACACACAGAAGTGCCCATGTGGACCCACGCAGACCGGCAACTCACACACCTATACACGGTCTCCGGCCCACAGGCATGAGGTGGCTGCACACACACACACAGCACACACACACATACACACATGTCCATGCAAACACACGGGACACACAACACGCACAGACACGTTATCTGGCACACTGGCATGAAGATTGTCGCATAGACACACACACACTCGCATACGCACATGCACACATGCAAATCACACCACACGCACACACGTGGACCTGCACGCAGGCATGCACTGTTGGCTGCGCAAACAGACATACACACACACACACATACACACAGCACTCACACAAGGGCTCTAGCAGAGACATCCACACTTGGACCCGCCCTATCAAACTCACAAACGTCGTCCCGACAACACACACATACACAACAAACACACCAACAGCCATGGTCTTTACTTACAGGCATAGACAATGGCACACACACACACACACACACACACCAGAGGACACACACAAACAAAAACACACACGCTCCACAATCAATGAATGACACTTGGCCACTCAAACACGCACCCACACACCCACCCACCCACCCACCCACACACACACACACACACACACAAACCCAGTGCCGCAAGCACGTGCTGATACCCCCCCACAAGATCTCCGCACACAGGCATGCTCCGTGGCCCTGCAAACACGCATGAAAGCATGTTTGTTTTAGAGCACGTGGAAGCTCTCACCAAAGCTCTCGGCCTCACAACCATGCACAGCTGACCCTCGAGCCACGCAAACATACACACACACACACACACACACACACGCACGCAGGAGAACACACACAACGAACATACATGGTCTTCTGCACAGAAGCATTCACAATTATCCCTGCACCATCAGGCTGACAGAGACACACAGGCAAACACACACACACACACATGTATCCATGCATGCAAAAACACACAGAGACAAAACACACACTGGCACAGACGTGGGCAGGCACAGGGCTATGCACCCTCCAGCACCCCTATACATGCACATGTGCTTGTGTAAAATGAGAAACACACCTTACACACACGGTCCCCAACCAGAGGCACACACAGGTGGGTATGCATACACGCACACTCGCGTGTGCCCACACACTCCCCCGTCGGCTCGCAAACACACAGACGAGCAGCTGACAACCATGCAGAATCAAGCACACTTACACGCCAACGCGCACTCATGGTTTCTGGCACAGAGCCATAGGTGAGTAGCCCCACAGAAAATCACCAGCCAAGGTGCGCCTACAAAGACACACAGACCCTATACACACATGGACTATCCATACAGGTGAGCGGATCTCGGTAACCAAATGGAAACTCACAAATACGTGCATGTGGAAACACACACACGCAACACACACTGGTACCCCAACAGAGGCTTGTGCACCTGGCCGAGCCAACACACACACCCGTGCCTGTGCAAACACACACTCAGGAAACACACACCAACAGACACCGTCCGGTACGCCTGCATGTAAATGTGCCACAACACACACGTACGTGCCCACGGGAGAGACACACACTCATGCACAACACAGGCAAGCACACACAGTCTCTGGCACCCAGGCACACACACTTGGCCACACACATACACACATACGGGCGTATGCAGACACACACACGCAGTACGGATTAGCTCACGTGGTCCCTGCACACACACAAGCACACACTCCCACACACAAGTGCACATGCAAACACACACACTACACAAGCACACGTGGTCCGGCTCAGAGGCATGGTCGGCTGGCCGCACGTGCCCGCCCACATGAACACACACACAACACAAACACACACACACCTGCATGCAGACCTGGTCATACATGCTCCGTTACACACAGCCCGCTCACACAGCCGCAGTGCCCACAACTCACACCGGATTTCCCTCACACGTTCTTGGAGCTGTCGCCTGTGGGTGGGTGGTGCAGAGGGACAGGACGTGGGTCTGGAGGGACCGTGAGGGACCCTGAGGAAACGCCTCCTCCGTAGTCCTCCAGGGACATGTGGTTTTGCGGTGATCCTGACTAGAGGAAGCATGCACGGGACGGCATCACAGCAATGCGGGGCACGCTTCCAGGAGCAAGGGTACAGGGAGAAGCTCTCCAAGCGGGGTGAACGGGGCGGTAGCAGAGCCACCGGGCCACGAGTGCCCCGCTCGGCACGGCCCTTCCCCTGCCCTGAAGAACAGGGCTCCCATGTAGAGAGGTGTGCCCTTTCCCGTCCTCCTCCCTGACCTGCCGAGCAAGAGCGGTGGTCTCTCCACAAACAAGCCCTGCCCTGCCCTGCCCCCGTGCCTTACATCCCCCGCACACACGGAATCCCACAGGCCAGGGCTGATCTCCTACTGGCCGTGTGCTGGGTCCCCCATACACATCCACGCACAGACACATAGGGCTTCTTAACTTGTTTATGACTCGCCCGCCATCCCTGGCGATCTGGGTGCTGGACACTCTCTAGAGCTGGCCCTGAAGATCTGTTCCCCCACGTCTGTCCTGTGCGGGCAGAGCACCACGTAGACTCGTCCACCCGTCTCTCACAACGCTGGACGCCTCCTCCACTGCTTCTCGTCGGTCCAACTCTGATGCTCTGCGGTGTCCACGTCCGCACAGCTGCCGTGCCCGCGACACACACACACAAACACACGACACACGGACGCACAAGGGAGGTGTTCGTGACACTGCCTCATGCCGAGGATCGCTAAGGCGGCGGTGACCGAGGGCCCTGTCCTTGTGGGATCCCGCTTCCTCCTCCTCTAGGGCTTCACCACCCTCCTCCAGATGGCCTAGTACCATTGCCAAGAATGGCCGTGTGGCTGTGGGAGGCCACGGGGTGGTCCGTAACACGGAGGGACGTCGGAGCGTCTCGGGACAAGGCAGCCCCACTCCCAAAATTTGGCAGACTGTCCCCACCTGAAAAGCTAGGTGGAGAACTGAGGACCCGGCGGACGGCCATGGGTGAGTGTTCAGAGAAATGAGGTGGAGGAGCCTTGCTTCCCCCGAACGACCTGAGACTTTCTGGCTCACACCTGGCTCACCGGATGAACTTGCCCCAGTGGACACCCTGCCCTGGGTGTGTGCCCTGAGTTCCCTCGCCAGGGTCCCTGCTCCCAGGGTCCTCTGAGCCTCAGTTTCCAAACTGGTCCCCAAACCCGACAGTGCCCTGGCACTTCCCACACATATTTCAGGAAGCAGTGACCCGGCCACTCACCGACAGGTCCTCCTCTCTGCTCATTGCCTTCGGCTGCCTCCCTGCCGCAGGTAGTACCGCAGGGGATTGGGCCACAGGTCCTCGATGATGATCTGGTAGGGGAAACCGCCCAGGTGAGCACGGGGCCCAGGCCCCATTCCCAGGCTGCCCCCATTGCCATCACCAAGGCTAAAGCAGGCCTCAGCGGCCCCACCTCGGCGATCTTGTTAGACCCTGGGCAGCTGGGGTCGCACAACCACTTGAAGAAGGTAAGGCTGGTGGTGTCGAGTCTTCGGCTGGGAGCTCCACGTTCATCATCCCAGAACCACTGCACCGGAGTGGACCGAGTCGCCCTGTACCCTGCAGGAAGGGAAAATTCAGGGGAGGCTCTGCACTGTCTAGGACCCACACCCTGTCGCCCTCTCTCCCGCTCTCCTCTCAGCCTCTCTCCATCCTGTGCCGGCTCCCGCCCCCACCTTGTGTCCCTGCACACCCCCTGCCCCTCCCGAGTGCCCACCTGCCCCCGCCGGCCCGCCCCCGGCACCCTCGAAGCTCTAGCCCACTCCTACCGGCAATGCTAAGGTGATACTCCTTAAGGATCACTTTGTTCTGGAAGTAGGGGTTGTTCCCAAAGAAAAACATCAACCTGCTGTGGTCCTTGGGACGGCCCGGTTCCTCCACCTACCCCGCCAAAGAAAGACGAGGGGAATGGGACTTGCCCTCCACGGGTCCCGAGATGCTCCCTGCATGTCCCGCTGAACAATACTGCCGGGCCCTCTCCTGCCCAAATTCCACTCCCAGTGGTCCTACCCCCGCCTCCCACTCCCAGGGCTGACCTCCAAGTCGGTCATGTAGCTGAGCACATCTTTGTCCTGGTCACCCATCACGGCTGATATCTGGGGGTGATTCAGGATCTGCCTTGGGTCAAGGAGCCTCGCCTTCAGCGCTACGGAAGGAGAGCCAGGAGCAGCCCAGCCCTTCCCGGTGAGAGGAAGGGCCCGAAACAGGGCACGTGTAGAACCACCAGGCCCTGCTGCCCTCCCAACCCACTCAGCTCCTGCTCTTTCATCACAGCTGCTCAATACCAGCAGGTGCCTTGGCTTCCAGTGCCTCCGAGAGGGTCTGCGCCCGGCAGCACAAGGCCAAAGGACTGCCTGCGCTCCCTTCCACCCTCAACCCTGGCCTGTGTCTGTGGCCGGCAGGCAGTGACTGCTTTGGGTGTCCAGATGTGCTCGGTCGCGCTCTCACGGCTGTGTTTGCTTAAATGTTAGCCTGCAGGCCTGTGCCCTTGAGGGGCCTTCTGCGCCCACAAAGGGGCCGCTCAGCTCCCTTGGAGCCTGGCTGCACACCCACAGGGCAAAGGGAGGGCCCGTAGGGATCAGCGAGAGAGGGAGGGAAAGGGGTTAGAGGCAGCAGGAGGGAAAGCACAAGAGAGACAGAGACAGCCATACAGGGAGGAAGGGACACAGAGGGAAGGCAGAGCGCAGAGAGGGAGAGGGTGGGGGACACACAGATGGGAGAGACAGGGAGGTAAGGAAACGTGGGTGTGGGCGCATGGCCCTGGGTCCGCGGCCTGGCTGTGTAGGGCCTGATACAGTTGGCAGCACAGCATGCAGCGTGTCTGGGTTGCCGTGTCCGGGGAAGCGTGGCGGCCTGCTGAGTGACTCTGGAAGCCGCATGAGGACGCAGCTGTGGGTGGGCACTGAACTCTTTGGAAAAGGACACAGGCTCTGAAGGACAGGGAAGGGGGCGGCCTGCCTCTCAATGGGCATGCCCCACGCAGCCGGCAGGACGTTTCCTTCCAGGACCTGCTCCGAGCCAAGGGTGGAACTACACTAGGCATGCAGGGTGTGGACACGTGCTCCATGACACCTGGAGAGTGTTGGGAGCGCTCCCTGCAGTCCCAGAGCATTTGCCCGCAGCTTCTGCTCAGACGTGGTCTATACAAGCCTCAGCCCCTGCCTTCCCCCCACCTTCAAGGCCCACAGTCCTGTACTGTGCCTTATAGGGGCGGGGGACCCACTCCCACGGGGGTTGGGGAGGGGCCAGGGATCCTTCTCCCCAGCGCTCCTACCCCTGGCGGAGCCTCTGCTCCTCCCCTCCTGCCAGTGGTCGTCCACCGCAGACAAACCCAAGCCCAGAGGGAGGAAGGATACGGCCTGGGCCCAGAAGCCGGGGATGCGCTGGATGATGGCCCTTCTTCGAGCCAGGTGAGAACTCCGCTTCTGATTCATCCTGCGCTTGAGCCGCAAGTAGGCCCTGGTAGCTTGGGCATCCACAGAGCTGAGCGCAAACTGAACCATCTCCAGCGCGGCAAGTGGGGCGCCGGCTATCTCGGGACCCAGCCCTGACTCCCCCTGCTGCAGCTGCGGCAGTTGCTCGTCCTGCTGTGCTTGCACCGCCTCCTGGTCTTCCACCGCCACGACCTCCACCACCGCCATGATATCCTCCACCACCAGCAGCAACTCGTCCCCCGGGCCGGCCTGCTCTCTGCCCTGCTGGGCCTCCGCACCCACCACAGCCTCTGTGCCCATCCCCCCGGCACCTAGGGCCTGCAGCGGCCCCGCCTCTCCCCAGGCACCTGCCTGGGCGAGGGGCCCCGATGCCTCACGGCCCCCTTCCAGGACCAAGGTGCTCCCGGACGGCAGGGCAGCGCCGCCTTCCCCGGAGCCTGCCGCGCTCTCCATGTGGTCCTGGTCCTGCGCGAGCAGAGCCAGCAGCGGAGGGAAGGAACTGGAGGTGAGAGCACGCGACTCCCGCAAACGGTCGGGCAGGTGGAGCTCTGGCGCCCCTAGCGGTCTGCGGGAGGCAGCGTCCTCCCAGAGGCTGCGGGCTGGTGAACACACGCGCACAAGGGATAGAGGGCATGCTGTGACGCCCAAGGATGACGCTCTATCACGTATGCGGCCTTGGTGGGACTGAGTCCTGAGCTAGCCCAGGACAAGGGAGAACCCCTCTTCCAGTCAGTTAACGGCCGGTGGGCGTGGTCAGCCAGGGCCTCGCCCCTCGCCCTGCAGGCACCAATCAGGGAGCCAGCCGGGGCGCCCCGCCTACCGCGCTCCCAGGACACACCTCCACCTTCACCCCTCCCGCCGCTTCCTCCCGGGGCGCCCTCCGCCTGGTATTTGAACCCAGCAATGCCAGGCTGTCCCTCGCCTTCCCGAATACACTCCTCTAGGACTCAGGACGCTGTATACACACCCGGGAGCCCTGGACCAGTGTGTGTGGAAAGCGTCAGCCCATGCCCCGGAGAATCTAGGGCAATTCCAGGACACAGGTGCCCCGATGCTCTCTGCCAGCCCGGGGTGGGGGGAAAAGTGTGGCCACAGTTTGTCCCAGCCCATGTCCTTTGCTACTCAGGAGAAGAGTGACAAAGAGTGCTCTGTCCATCTGCGTGCCTGTGCTTTCTTCTTGCTCTCCTCTCCGTCTTCCTCTAAGTCTTTGGGTTCAGGTGCTCTTTCTCTGGCCCCTCACTGGCCACACGGTCTCTAGGGGAGAAGGACTTCAGGATGGAAGATGCAGACGCCTCTCTGAGCAGCTCTTTTCCCTGGACATAAAAGCCCTGTCCCCCTCTGTGACTGGCACCCAGTCAGGTGACCCTGGAAAAGGTCCCAAGCGGGGTACCCACAGCAGCACACTCACCCAACAACCACGCAAGCAGACACGCAGTGTGTTTGCCCTGGAGGACAGACGAACTGACCCTTAGAGGAGCCACGAGCATAGAGCAAAGGGGACCCTGAAGAGGATGTCTGGGTGAACCCTGTTAAGAGGGTGGCAGGTGATGCCGTCTGCTGGCCTGGAGCCACCTCTCTGTCTGCTGTTAGGGAGGCCAGGCGGCAAGGAGCTGAGGACGGCACCCAGGACACACGTAGCAGGAATGCACGTGCCTTTCCTGCTAGACACAGAACGTCTTGCGTTGCATTCTGCCAACACCGCGAATGCCATGGGAATGGGTTCCCGGCTCACCTGGCCTGCAGAAGAGAACGTACCCTTCCTAGCCTTGGCCCGTCCAGGCCACCCGGGTCAGACCGTGAGCGGAATATCAGGCCGGGCCACCACGGCCCCGCGGCGGGCTCGCAGTCGTGGTGAGAGGACACACAAAGTGTGCTTGTAAGCCAGCACAGTAGGCTTGGGGCAGTTGGTTTGGTGCCAATGCAAGCCAGTCTCTCCAGGCATGACTGAAAGGTCGGGCCTTCCTCCACACCCCCTTAGTCCTCGGAGCCGGCAAAGTGCCGCACGAGCCATGCCCTGGGGATGGCGTGGCAACGTAAGACTTACTCCCTGGCAGCTGATGCATGCGTCCAATCGCCCCACCTCATTCCACGGCAGGCAGGACTTCCACGTGGCCGAGGCAGCACGGCGCCTTGCTCTGGGGGCACAGGGCACGTGGCTACCATCCAGCCTTTCCTCTCCCCTTTAGAGCAGGGAGGTCCTTCCCGAAAGCCCAGAGGAAGCCCAGAAGTTTCCAGGGAAAACAGGCATGGTGGGCTGGCCCTTTCTGGGGACTTCTGGGGCCTGAGGCATGCTGGCCGATCCCCTGAGACCAGAAGGGTCCATGGGACTTCATCTCCACCCTGCGGACATAAGAATTCCTAGGGACCGGACTGTGGGAGCTGCCAGGCTGCCCTGCAGCTTAAGAGTCAAGGAGCTGGGAAGACATGTCTGAGGGAACAGCCTTTCCAGTGGCTCAAGGGAAGCTCCGTGTGCCCACGGCATTGCGGCTCTCCAACACCCTAAGCTGTTCCTGAGGGGTGCATCGGGCTTCAGATCCCCAACACTGCCGCACAGTGGTGCCACCTAGTGCTGTTCCGGGCAGGGACCATGGGCTCAGCAGGGTTTCCTGAGCCCGAAGGCCAAAACCCTCCCCTACCTACCGCTAGCTGCTCCGACAGGCAGGAAGGAACAGAGTTCCCCAAGGACGTGAGGCCAAGAGTCCAAACAGGCTGAGCTGTCAGCATGACAGCCCAGGGGCTGCTGGGAGTCTCACACAGGGACCATTGATGGGCAACAGGAAGACAGAGCTGGGACCACGCTGCAAGGTCCAGTTGTGGCAGAGGTAGTGGGGAAAGTCACCTGGGGGAGTGCGTCCTTGGGGGCATGCTGGTGGTGGGGGTGAGCTCAGGGGTGGTGAGAGGTGTTGATTTGGGAAGCCCCTGTGGGCTCAGGAGCAGCAAGCTAGGTGGCCCTCGGTGAGGCAGGGAACACGGGCCTTGAGGGTCCACCTCCTCTCCCTTCCCTCTTCTCCACCTGGTCCGCAGGAGGCAGAGATGACCGCCCCAACCTGGAGCTCATCGGACACCAGGACGGCCCTTCGGCCAGGAGGAATACTCCCCTCAGGACCCTTTCCTCTGCAGTAACGTACTGCCGTGGGGACTTACTTACTCTTTGGGACCCTTGGCCGACAGCGCAAATCGGGGCACAAGTTCTTAGCCCCTCTGTAGCACATGCGGAAACCTCAAAGTGTTTTCCACAGCTGGGACCAGCCGTGCCAGCAGCACAGATGGGAGGTCGCCTGACACACGCCCGCCAGCTCCCACCCCTCCCTGCTTCCCTTGGCCCCTCTGCGTGTTGCATCCAGGGGCAGACACACCTCTGAATACCCAAGGAATGCCCATGACGGCTGTGTGTCAGGAGGGACGTGGCTGCACTCTGCCAGTGGCCCCTTTCTCCTTAGTCAGCAGAGCTAGAAACCCCGCATTCCCTCTCCTTCATCGAACAGGGCCTACAAGCACACTGAGACACGTGTGTGCTCATGCAGACACTTGAACATGCAACACACACAGACACACACTCTTGACACACAGGCATGCAAGGTGGCCACACACACACCCCTCTCATGCCTTTGCTGCAAACTGGGAGACACGAGCACTCACGTGTGCTCATGCAAGCATGCACAAGACCCACATGGACACGGATTCCGTCTCTCTGGCATGGAGATGGCTGCACGCACACACACAGAAGTGCCCATGTGGACCCACGCAGACCGGCAACTCACACACCTATACACGGTCTCCGGCCCACAGGCATGAGGTGGCTGCACACACACACACAGCACACACACACATACACACATGTCCATGCAAACACACGGGACACACAACACGCACAGACACGTTATCTGGCACACTGGCATGCAGATTGTCGCATAGACACACACACACACACTCGCATACGCACATGCACACACGCAAATCACACCACACGCACACACGTGGACCTGCACGCAGGCATGCACTGTTGGCTGCGCAAACAGACATACACACACACACACACACAGCACTCACACAAGGGCTCTAGCAGAGACATCCACACTTGGACCCGCCCTATCAAACTCACAAACGTCGTCCCGACAACACACACATACACAACAAACACACCAACACCCATGGTCTTTACTTACAGGCATAGACAATGGCACACACACACACACACACACACACACACACACACACCAGAGGACACACACAAACAAAAACACACACGCTCCACAATCAATGAATGACACTTGGCCACTCAAACACGCACCCACACACCCACCCACACAGACACACACACACAGACACACACACACACAAACCCAGTGCCGCAAGCATGTGCTGATACCACCCCCACAAGGTCTCCGCACACAGGCATGCTCCGTGGCCCTGCAAACACGCATGAAAGCATGTTTGTTTTAGAGCACGTGGAAGCTCTCACCAAAGCTCTCGGCCTCACAACCATGCACAGCTGACCCTCGAGCCACGCAAACATACACACACACACACACACACACGCACGCATGCAGGAGAACACACACAACGAACATACATGGTCTTCTGCACAGAAGCATTCACAATTATCCCTGCACCATCAGGCTGACAGAGACACACAGGCAAACACACACACACACACACATGTATCCATGCATGCAAAAACACACAGAGACAAAACACACACTGGCACAGACGTGGGCAGGCACAGGGCTATGCACCCTCCAGCACCCCTATACATGCACATGTGCTTGTGTAAAATGAGAAACACACCTTACACACACGGTCCCCAACCAGAGGCACACACAGGTGGGTATGCATACACGCACACTCGCGTGTGCCCACACACTCCCCCGTCGGCTCGCAAACACACAGACGAGCAGCTGACAACCATGCAGAATCAAGCACACTTACACGCCAACGCGCACTCATGGTTTCTGGCACAGAGCCATAGGTGAGTAGCCCCACAGAAAATCACCAGCCAAGGTGCGCCTACAAAGACACACAGACCCTATACACACATGGACTATCCATACAGGTGAGCGGATCTCGGTAACCAAATGGAAACTCACAAATACGTGCATGTGGAAACACACACACGCAACACACACTGGTACCCCAACAGAGGCTTGTGCACCTGGCCGAGCCAACACACACACCCGTGCCTGTGCAAACACACACTCAGGAAACACACACCAACAGACACCGTCCGGTACGCCTGCATGTAAATGTGCCACAACACACACGTACGTGCCCACGGGAGAGACACACACTCATGCACAACACAGGCAAGCACACACAGTCTCTGGCACCCAGGCACACACACTTGGCCACACACATACACACATACGGGCGTATGCAGACACACACACGCAGTACGGATTAGCTCACGTGGTCCCTGCACACACACAAGCACACACTCCCACACACAAGTGCACATGCAAACACACACACTACACAAGCACACGTGGTCCGGCTCAGAGGCATGGTCGGCTGGCCGCACGTGCCCGCCCACATGAACACACACACAACACAAACACACACACACCTGCATGCAGACCTGGTCATACATGCTCCGTTACACACAGCCCGCTCACACAGCCGCAGTGCCCACAACTCACACCGGATTTCCCTCACACGTTCTTGGAGCTGTCGCCTGTGGGTGGGTGGTGCAGAGGGACAGGACGTGGGTCTGGAGGGACCGTGAGGGACCCTGAGGAAACGCCTCCTCCGTAGTCCTCCAGGGACATGTGGTTTTGCGGTGATCCTGACTAGAGGAAGCATGCACGGGACGGCATCACAGCAATGCGAGGCACGCTTCCAGGAGCAAGGGTACAGGGAGAAGCTCTCCAAGCGGGGTGAACGGGGCGGTAGCAGAGCCACCGGGCCACGAGTGCCCCGCTCGGCACGGCCCTTCCCCTGCCCTGAAGAACAGGGCTCCCATGTAGAGAGGTGTGCCCTTTCCCGTCCTCCTCCCTGACCTGCCGAGCAAGAGCGGTGGTCTCTCCACAAACAAGCCCTGCCCTGCCCTGCCCCCGTGCCTTACATCCCCCGCACACACGGAATTCCACAGGCCAGGGCTGATCTCCTATTGGCCGTGTGCTGGGTCCCCCATACACATCCACGCACAGACACATAGGGCTTCTTAACTTGTTTATGACTCGCCCGCCATCCCTGGTGATCTGGGTGCTGGACACTCTCTAGAGCTGGCCCTGAAGATCTGTTCCCCCACGTCTGTCCTGTGCGGGCAGAGCACCACGTAGACTCGTCCACCCGTCTCTCACAACGCTGGACGCCTCCTCCACTGCTTCTCGTCGGTCCAACTCTGATGCTCTGCGGTGTCCACGTCCGCACAGCTGCCGTGCCCGCGACACACACACACAAACACACGACACACGGACGCACAAGGGAGGTGTTCGTGACACTGCCTCATGCCGAGGATCGCTAAGGCGGCGGTGACCGAGGGCCCTGTCCTTGTGGGATCCCGCTTCCTCCTCCTCTAGGGCTTCACCACCCTCCTCCAGATGGCCTAGTACCATTGCCAAGAATGGCCGTGTGGCTGTGGGAGGCCACGGGGTGGTCCGTAACACGGAGGGACGTCGGAGCGTCTCGGGACAAGGCAGCCCCACTCCCAAAATTTGGCAGACTGTCCCCACCTGAAAAGCTAGGTGGAGAACTGAGGACCCGGCGGACGGCCATGGGTGAGTGTTCAGAGAAATGAGGTGGAGGAGCCTTGCTTCCCCCGAACGACCTGAGACTTTCTGGCTCACACCTGGCTCACCGGATGAACTTGCCCCAGTGGACACCCTGCCCTGGGTGTGTGCCCTGAGTTCCCTCGCCAGGGTCCCTACTCTCCCTCCAGCCGCTCCCTGGGTGATCCGGGGCCCAGGGTCCTCTGAGCCTCAGTTTCCAAACTGGTCCCCAAACCCGACAGTGCCCTGGCACTTCCCACACATATTTCAGGAAGCAGTGACCCGGCCACTCACCGACAGGTCCTCCTCTCTGCTCATTGCCTTCGGCTGCCTCCCTGCCGCAGGTAGTACCGCAGGGGATTGGGCCACAGGTCCTCGATGATGATCTGGTAGGGGAAACCGCCCAGGTGAGCACGGGGCCCAGGCCCCATTCCCAGGCTGCCCCCATTGCCATCACCAAGGCTAAAGCAGGCCTCAGCGGCCCCACCTCGGCGATCTTGTTAGACCCTGGGCAGCTGGGGTCGCACAACCACTTGAAGAAGGTAAGGCTGGTGGTGTCGAGTCTTCGGCTGGGAGCTCCACGTTCATCATCCCAGAACCACTGCACCGGAGTGGACCGAGTTGCCCTGTACCCTGCAGGAAGGGAAAATTCAGGGGAGGCTCTGCACTGTCTAGGACCCACACCCTGTCGCCCTCTCTCCCGCTCTCCTCTCAGCCTCTCTCCATCCTGTGCCGGCTCCCGCCCCCACCTTGTGTCCCTGCACACCCCCTGCCCCTCCCGAGTGCCCACCTGCCCCCGCCGGCCCGCCCCCGGCACCCTCGAAGCTCTAGCCCACTCCTACCGGCAATGCTAAGGTGATACTCCTTAAGGATCACTTTGTTCTGGAAGTAGGGGTTGTTCCCAAAGAAAAACATCAACCTGCTGTGGTCCTTGGGACGGCCCGGTTCCTCCACCTACCCCGCCAAAGAAAGACGAGGGGAATGGGACTTGTCCTCCACGGGTCCCGAGATGCTCCCTGCATGTCCCGCTGAACAATACTGCCGGGCCCTCTCCTGCCCAAATTCCACTCCCAGTGGTCCTACCCCCGCCTCCCACTCCCAGGGCTGACCTCCAAGTCGGTCATGTAGCTGAGCACATCTTTGTCCTGGTCACCCATCACGGCTGATATCTGGGGGTGATTCAGGATCTGCCTTGGGTCAAGGAGCCTCGCCTTCAGCGCTACGGAAGGAGAGCCAGGAGCAGCCCAGCCCTTCCCGGTGAGAGGAAGGGCCCGAAACAGGGCACGTGTAGAACCACCAGGCCCTGCTGCCCTCCCAACCCACTCAGCTCCTGCTCTTTCATCACAGCTGCTCAATACCAGCAGGTGCCTTGGCTTCCAGTGCCTCCGAGAGGGTCTGCGCCCGGCAGCACAAGGCCAAAGGACTGCCTGCGCTCCCTTCCACCCTCAACCCTGGCCTGTGTCTGTGGCCGGCAGGCAGTGACTGCTTTGGGTGTCCAGATGTGCTCGGTCGCGCTCTCACGGCTGTGTTTGCTTAAATGTTAGCCTGCAGGCCTGTGCCCTTGAGGGGCCTTCTGCGCCCACAAAGGGGCCGCTCAGCTCCCTTGGAGCCTGGCTGCACACCCACAGGGCAAAGGGAGGGCCCGTAGGGATCAGCGAGAGAGGGAGGGAAAGGGGTTAGAGGCAGCAGGAGGGAAAGCACAAGAGAGACAGAGACAGCCATACAGGGAGGAAGGGACACAGAGGGAAGGCAGAGCGCAGAGAGGGAGAGGGTGGGGGACACACAGATGGGAGAGACAGGGAGGTAAGGAAACGTGGGTGTGGGCGCATGGCCCTGGGTCCGCGGCCTGGCTGTGTAGGGCCTGATACAGTTGGCAGCACAGCATGCAGCGTGTCTGGGTTGCCGTGTCCGGGGAAGCGTGGCGGCCTGCTGAGTGACTCTGGAAGCCGCATGAGGACGCAGCTGTGGGTGGGCACTGAACTCTTTGGAAAAGGACACAGGCTCTGAAGGACAGGGAAGGGGGCGGCCTGCCTCTCAATGGGCATGCCCCACGCAGCCGGCAGGACGTTTCCTTCCAGGACCTGCTCCGAGCCAAGGGTGGAACTACACTAGGCATGCAGGGTGTGGACACGTGCTCCATGACACCTGGAGAGTGTTGGGAGCGCTCCCTGCAGTCCCAGAGCATTTGCCCGCAGCTTCTGCTCAGACGTGGTCTATACAAGCCTCAGCCCCTGCCTTCCCCCCACCTTCAAGGCCCACAGTCCTGTACTGTGCCTTATAGGGGCGGGGGACCCACTCCCACGGGGGTTGGGGAGGGGCCAGGGATCCTTCTCCCCAGCGCTCCTACGCCTGGCGGAGCCTCTGCTCCTCCCCTCCTGCCAGTGGTCGTCCACCGCAGACAAACCCAAGCCCAGAGGGAGGAAGGATACGGCCTGGGCCCAGAAGCCGGGGATGCGCTGGATGATGGCCCTTCTTCGAGCCAGGTGAGAACTCCGCTTCTGATTCATCCTGCGCTTGAGCCGCAAGTAGGCCCTGGTAGCTTGGGCATCCACAGAGCTGAGCGCAAACTGAACCATCTCCAGCGCGGCAAGTGGGGCGCCGGCTATCTCGGGACCCAGCCCTGACTCCCCCTGCTGCAGCTGCGGCAGTTGCTCGTCCTGCTGTGCTTGCACCGCCTCCTGGTCTTCCACCGCCACGACCTCCACCACCGCCATGATATCCTCCACCACCAGCAGCAACTCGTCCCCCGGGCCGGCCTGCTCTCTGCCCTGCTGGGCCTCCGCACCCACCACAGCCTCTGTGCCCATCCCCCCGGCACCTAGGGCCTGCAGCGGCCCCGCCTCTCCCCAGGCACCTGCCTGGGCGAGGGGCCCCGATGCCTCACGGCCCCCTTCCAGGACCAAGGTGCTCCCGGACGGCAGGGCAGCGCCGCCTTCCCCGGAGCCTGCCGCGCTCTCCATGTGGTCCTGGTCCTGCGCGAGCAGAGCCAGCAGCGGAGGGAAGGAACTGGAGGTGAGAGCACGCGACTCCCGCAAACGGTCGGGCAGGTGGAGCTCTGGCGCCCCTAGCGGTCTGCGGGAGGCAGCGTCCTCCCAGAGGCTGCGGGCTGGTGAACACACGCGCACAAGGGATAGAGGGCATGCTGTGACGCCCAAGGATGACGCTCTATCACGTATGCGGCCTTGGTGGGACTGAGTCCTGAGCTAGCCCAGGACAAGGGAGAACCCCTCTTCCAGTCAGTTAACGGCCGGTGGGCGTGGTCAGCCAGGGCCTCGCCCCTCGCCCTGCAGGCACCAATCAGGGAGCCAGCCGGGGCGCCCCGCCTACCGCGCTCCCAGGACACACCTCCACCTTCACCCCTCCCGCCGCTTCCTCCCGGGGCGCCCTCCGCCTGGTATTTGAACCCAGCAATGCCAGGCTGTCCCTCGCCTTCCCGAATACACTCCTCTAGGACTCAGGACGCTGTATACACACCCGGGAGCCCTGGACCAGTGTGTGTGGAAAGCGTCAGCCCATGCCCCGGAGAATCTAGGGCAATTCCAGGACACAGGTGCCCCGATGCTCTCTGCCAGCCCGGGGTGGGGGGAAAAGTGTGGCCACAGTTTGTCCCAGCCCATGTCCTTTGCTACTCAGGAGAAGAGTGACAAAGAGTGCTCTGTCCATCTGCGTGCCTGTGCTTTCTTCTTGCTCTCCTCTCCGTCTTCCTCTAAGTCTTTGGGTTCAGGTGCTCTTTCTCTGGCCCCTCACTGGCCACACGGTCTCTAGGGGAGAAGGACTTCAGGATGGAAGATGCAGACGCCTCTCTGAGCAGCTCTTTTCCCTGGACATAAAAGCCCTGTCCCCCTCTGTGACTGGCACCCAGTCAGGTGACCCTGGAAAAGGTCCCAAGCGGGGTACCCACAGCAGCACACTCACCCAACAACCACGCAAGCAGACACGCAGTGTGTTTGCCCTGGAGGACAGACGAACTGACCCTTAGAGGAGCCACGAGCATAGAGCAAAGGGGACCCTGAAGAGGATGTCTGGGTGAACCCTGTTAAGAGGGTGGCAGGTGATGCCGTCTGCTGGCCTGGAGCCACCTCTCTGTCTGCTGTTAGGGAGGCCAGGCGGCAAGGAGCTGAGGACGGCACCCAGGACACACGTAGCAGGAATGCACGTGCCTTTCCTGCTAGACACAGAACGTCTTGCGTTGCATTCTGCCAACACCGCGAATGCCATGGGAATGGGTTCCCGGCTCACCTGGCCTGCAGAAGAGAACGTACCCTTCCTAGCCTTGGCCCGTCCAGGCCACCCGGGTCAGACCGTGAGCGGAATATCAGGCCGGGCCACCACGGCCCCGCGGCGGGCTCGCAGTCGTGGTGAGAGGACACACAAAGTGTGCTTGTAAGCCAGCACAGTAGGCTTGGGGCAGTTGGTTTGGTGCCAATGCAAGCCAGTCTCTCCAGGCATGACTGAAAGGTCGGGCCTTCCTCCACACCCCCTTAGTCCTCGGAGCCGGCAAAGTGCCGCACGAGCCATGCCCTGGGGATGGCGTGGCAACGTAAGACTTACTCCCTGGCAGCTGATGCATGCGTCCAATCGCCCCACCTCATTCCACGGCAGGCAGGACTTCCACGTGGCCGAGGCAGCACGGCGCCTTGCTCTGGGGGCACAGGGCACGTGGCTACCATCCAGCCTTTCCTCTCCCCTTTAGATCAGGGAGGTCCTTCCCGAAAGCCCAGAGGAAGCCCAGAAGTTTCCAGGGAAAACAGGCATGGTGGGCTGGCCCTTTCTGGGGACTTCTGGGGCCTGAGGCATGCTGGCCGATCCCCTGAGACCAGAAGGGTCCATGGGACTTCATCTCCACCCTGCGGACATAAGAATTCCTAGGGACCGGACTGTGGGAGCTGCCAGGCTGCCCTGCAGCTTAAGAGTCAAGGAGCTGGGAAGACATGTCTGAGGGAACAGCCTTTCCAGTGGCTCAAGGGAAGCTCCGTGTGCCCACGGCATTGCGGCTCTCCAACACCCTAAGCTGTTCCTGAGGGGTGCATCGGGCTTCAGATCCCCAACACTGCCGCACAGTGGTGCCACCTAGTGCTGTTCCGGGCAGGGACCATGGGCTCAGCAGGGTTTCCTGAGCCCGAAGGCCAAAACCCTCCCCTACCTACCGCTAGCTGCTCCGACAGGCAGGAAGGAACAGAGTTCCCCAAGGACGTGAGGCCAAGAGTCCAAACAGGCTGAGCTGTCAGCATGACAGCCCAGGGGCTGCTGGGAGTCTCACACAGGGACCATTGATGGGCAACAGGAAGACAGAGCTGGGACCACGCTGCAAGGTCCAGTTGTGGCAGAGGTAGTGGGGAAAGTCACCTGGGGGAGTGCGTCCTTGGGGGCATGCTGGTGGTGGGGGTGAGCTCAGGGGTGGTGAGAGGTGTTGATTTGGGAAGCCCCTGTGGGCTCAGGAGCAGCAAGCTAGGTGGCCCTCGGTGAGGCAGGGAACACGGGCCTTGAGGGTCCACCTCCTCTCCCTTCCCTCTTCTCCACCTGGTCCGCAGGAGGCAGAGATGACCGCCCCAACCTGGAGCTCATCGGACACCAGGACGGCCCTTCGGCCAGGAGGAATACTCCCCTCAGGACCCTTTCCTCTGCAGTAACGTACTGCCGTGGGGACTTACTTACTCTTTGGGACCCTTGGCCGACAGCGCAAATCGGGGCACAAGTTCTTAGCCCCTCTGTAGCACATGCGGAAACCTCACAGTGTTTCCCACAGCTGGGACCAGCCGTGCCAGCAGCACAGATGGGAGGTCGCCTGACACACGCCCGCCAGCTCCCACCCCTCCCTGCTTCCCTTGGCCCCTCTGCGTGTTGCATCCAGGGGCAGACACACCCCTGAATACCCAAGGAATGCCCACGACGGCTGCGTGTCAGGAGGGACGTGGCTGCACTCTGCCAGTGGCCCCTTTCTCCTTAGTCAGCAGAGCTAGAAACCTCGAGGTCCCTCTCCTTCACCAAACAGGGCCTACAACCCCAGTGGGACATGCGTGTGCTCATGCAGACACTTGAACATGCAACACACACAGACACACACTCTTGACACACAGGCATGCAAGGTGGCCACACACACACCCCTCTCATGCGTTTGCTGCAAACTGGGAGACACGAGCACTCACGTGTGCTCATGCAAGCATGCACAAGACCCACATGGACACGGATTCCGTCTCTCTGGCATGGAGATGGCTGCACGCACACACACAGAAGTGCCCATGTGGACCCACGCAGACCGGCAACTCACACACCTATACACGGTCTCCGGCCCACAGGCATGAGGTGGCTGCACACACACACACAGCACACACACACATACACACATGTCCATGCAAACACACGGGACACACAACACGCACAGACACGTTATCTGGCACACTGGCATGCAGATTGTCGCATAGACACACACACACACACTCGCATACGCACATGCACACACGCAAATCACACCACACGCACACACGTGGACCTGCACGCAGGCATGCACTGTTGGCTGCGCAAACAGACATACACACACACACACACACAGCACTCACACAAGGGCTCTAGCAGAGACATCCACACTTGGACCCGCCCTATCAAACTCACAAACGTCGTCCCGACAACACACACATACACAACAAACACACCAACACCCATGGTCTTTACTTACAGGCATAGACAATGGCACACACACACACACACACACACACCAGAGGACACACACAAACAAAAACACACACGCTCCACAATCAATGAATGACACTTGGCCACTCAAACACGCACCCACACACCCACCCACACAGACACACACACACACACACACACACACACACAAACCCAGTGCCGCAAGCATGTGCTGATACCACCCCCACAAGGTCTCCGCACACAGGCATGCTCCGTGGCCCTGCAAACACGCATGAAAGCATGTTTGTTTTAGAGCACGTGGAAGCTCTCACCAAAGCTCTCGGCCTCACAACCATGCACAGCTGACCCTCGAGCCACGCAAACATACACACACACACACACACACACACACACACGCACGCAGGAGAACACACACAACGAACATACATGGTCTTCTGCACAGAAGCATTCACAATTATCCCTGCACCATCAGGCTGACAGAGACACACAGGCAAACACACACACACACACACATGTATCCATGCATGCAAAAACACACAGAGACAAAACACACACTGGCACAGACGTGGGCAGGCACAGGGCTATGCACCCTCCAGCACCCCTATACATGCACATGTGCTTGTGTAAAATGAGAAACACACCTTACACACACGGTCCCCAACCAGAGGCACACACAGGTGGGTATGCATACACGCACACTCGCGCGTGCCCACACACTCCCCCGTCGGCTCGCAAACACACAGACGAGCAGCTGACAACCATGCAGAATCAAGCACACTTACACGCCAACGCGCACTCATGGTTTCTGGCACAGAGCCATAGGTGAGTAGCCCCACAGAAAATCACCAGCCAAGGTGCGCCTACAAAGACACACAGACCCTATACACACATGGACTATCCATACAGGTGAGCGGATCTCGGTAACCAAATGGAAACTCACAAATACGTGCATGTGGAAACACACACACGCAACACACACTGGTACCCCAACAGAGGCTTGTGCACCTGGCCGAGCCAACACACACACCCGTGCCTGTGCAAACACACACTCAGGAAACACACACCAACAGACACCGTCCGGTACGCCTGCATGTAAATGTGCCACAACACACACGTACGTGCCCACGGGAGAGACACACACTCATGCACAACACAGGCAAGCACACACAGTCTCTGGCACCCAGGCACACACACTTGGCCACACACATACACACATACGGGCGTATGCAGACACACACACGCAGTACGGATTAGCTCACGTGGTCCCTGCACACACACAAGCACACACTCCCACACACAAGTGCACATGCAAACACACACACTACACAAGCACACGTGGTCCGGCTCAGAGGCATGGTCGGCTGGCCGCACGTGCCCGCCCACATGAACACACACACAACACAAACACACACACACCTGCATGCAGACCTGGTCATACATGCTCCGTTACACACAGCCCGCTCACACAGCCGCAGTGCCCACAACTCACACCGGATTTCCCTCACACGTTCTTGGAGCTGTCGCCTGTGGGTGGGTGGTGCAGAGGGACAGGACGTGGGTCTGGAGGGACCGTGAGGGACCCTGAGGAAACGCCTCCTCCGTAGTCCTCCAGGGACATGTGGTTTTGCGGTGATCCTGACTAGAGGAAGCATGCACGGGACGGCATCACAGCAATGCGGGGCACGCTTCCAGGAGCAAGGGTACAGGGAGAAGCTCTCCAAGCGGGGTGAACGGGGCGGTAGCAGAGCCACCGGGCCACGAGTGCCCCGCTCGGCACGGCCCTTCCCCTGCCCTGAAGAACAGGGCTCCCATGTAGAGAGGTGTGCCCTTTCCCGTCCTCCTCCCTGACCTGCCGAGCAAGAGCGGTGGTCTCTCCACAAACAAGCCCTGCCCTTCCCTGCCCCCATGCCTTACATCCCCCGCACACACGGAATCCCACAGGCCAGGGCTGATCTCCTACTGGCCGTGTGCTGGGTCCCCCATACACATCCACGCACAGACACATAGGGCAAACACACACTCACTCTCACAACACAGCTCTCACACTGGGTCTCCGGAAGAGCCATCAACCCTTGAAACTGCCCAAACATACTCACAAACGTGTCCCCGACAAACATTTTCAGAAAAACACACAAAAACATCCATCGATTTTTCTTACAGGCATACACAATGGTATCCCGAAAACACACACACACACACACATTATCACACTCACATAACAGCTCTCACACTGGGTCTCTGGCAGAACCATCAACACTTCGAACTACCCTAACATACTAGCAAACACGGTCCCAACACACACATTCAGAAGAAACACACGCAAACACCCAAGGACTTTTTCTTACAAGCATACACAAAGGTTGCCCGCAAACACACACACACACACACACACACTGTCACACTCACAACACAGCACTCAAGCTAGGTGTCTGGGGAACCATCAACATTTGGCATTGCCCAAACATACTCACAAATTTGGTCCCGACACACACGTACAGAAGAAGCACACACAAACACCCATCGACTTTTTCTTAGAGGCATACACAATGGTTTCCCGCAAACACACACACACACACACACTATGACACTCACAACACAGCACTCACATTGGGTCTCCGGAGGAGCCATCAACACTTGCAACTGCCCTAACATACTCATAAACGTGGTCCCGACACATATACACAAGAAACACACACAAAACACCCATTGATTTTTCTTATACTCATACACAATAGTTTTCCGCAAACACACACACACACACACACACACACACACTATCACACTAACAGCACAGCACTCACACTGCGTCTCCGGGAAAGCCATCAACACGTGGAACTGCCCCAACATACTCAGAAACGTGGTCCCGACACACACACATACACAAGAAACTCTATCAAACACCCTTCGGTTTTTCTTACAAGCATACAGAATGCCTTCCCACAACACAAACACAACACACACACTGTCACACTCACCACACACCACTCACGCTGGGGTCCGGCGGAGCCATCAACACTTGGAAATGCCCTAACATACTCACAAACGTGCTCCAGACAAATATATACAAAAGAAACACACACAAACAACCATCGACTTTTCTTACAGGCATACACAGTGGGGTTCCCCGAAACACACAGTCACACACAAACACACATGTCACACTCACAACACAGAACTCACACATGGACTCCGGCAGTACCATCAACACTTGGAACTGCCCAAACATACTCACAAACGTGGTCACGACATACACATACAGAAGAAACACACACAAACACCCATCGACTTTTTCTAAGAGGCATACACAGTGAGTTCCCCCCCCACACACACTGTCATACTCACAACACAGCACTCACGCTAGGTCTCCAGCGGAACCATCAACATTTGGAATTGCCCAAACATACTCACAAATGTGGAGCCGACACACACATACAGAAGAAACAAACACAAACACCCATCGACTTTTTCTTAGAGGCATACACAATGGTTTCCCGCAAACACACACACACATTCACACACACACACTATCACACAAACAACACAGCACTCCCACTGGGTCTCCGAAAGAGCCTTCAACACTTGGAAATGCCCAAACATACTCACAAACGTGGTCCCGACAGACACATCCAGAAGAAACACACACAACCCCCCATCGATTTTTCTTACAGGCATACACCATGGTTTCCTGAAACACACACAAACACACACACACACACTGTCACACTCACAACACATCACTCACAGTGGGTCTCCGGCAGAGCAATCAACACTTGGAATTGTCCTAGCATACTCACACACATTTTCCTGACACACACATACACAAGAAACACACAGAAACACCCATCGACTTTTTCTTAGAGGCATACACAGTGGGTACCACCAAACACACACACACACACACACACACACACACTGTTACACTCACAGCACAGCACTCACGCTGGGTCTCCGGTGGAACCATCAACATTTGGAATTGCCCTATCATACTCACAAATGTGTCCCGACACACATATACAGAAGAAACACACAGAAACACCCATCGACTTTTTCTTAGAGGTATACACAATGGTTTTGGGCAAACACACACACACACACACTATCACACTCACAACAGAGCACTCACACTGGGTCTCCGGAAGAGCCATCAACACTTGGAACTACCCAAACATACTCAGAAACGTGGTCCCGACACATACATTCAGAAGAAACACACACAAACACACATCGATTTATCTTACAGGCATAGACAATGGTTTCCCGCAAACACACACACACACACACACACACAGTATCACATTCACAACACAGCACTCACACTGTGTCTCTAGCAGAGCCATCAAAACTTGGAACTGCCCTAACATACTCACAAAAGTGGTCCCGACACACACATACACAAGAAACACACACAAACACCCATCGACTTTTTCTTAGAGGCATACAGAATGGTTTCCCGCAAACACACACACACACACACACACACACACACACACTCTCACACTCACAACAGAGCACTCACACTGGGTCTCCGGCACATTCATCAACACTTGGAACTGCCCAAACATATTCACAAACGTGGTCTCGACAAACACATATACAAGAAACACACACAAACACCCATCGACCTTTTCTTAGAGGCATACAAAAGGTCTCCCACAAACACAACACACACACACACACTATCACACTCACAACACAGCACTAACACTGGGTGTCCGGCAGACCATCAACACTTGGAACTGCCCTAACATACTCACAAACGTAGTACCGACACACAAATACACAAGAAACACACACAAACAACCATCGATTTTTCTTAAAAGCATACAGAATGCTTTCCTGCTAACACACACACACACACACACACACACACACTATCACACTCACAACAAAGCACTCACACTGATTCTCCGGCAGAGCCATCAACACTTGCAAATGCCCTAAGATACTCACAAACGTGGTCCCGACACTCACATACAAAGAAACACACACAAACACCCATCGACTTTATCTTACAGGCATATACAGTGGGGTTCCTCCGAACACACATACACACACACACTGTCACACTCACAACACAGCACTCACTCTGGGTCTCCGGCGGAAATATCAACATTTGGAATTGCCCAAACATACTCACAAATGTGGTCCCGACACACACATAGAGAAGAAACACACATAAACACCCATCGACTTTTTCTTAGAGGCATACACAATGGTTTCCCGCAAACACACACACACACACTATCACACTCACAACACAGCTATCACACTGGGTCTCCGGCAGAGCAATCAACACTTGGAAATGCCCTAACATACTGACAAACGAGGTCCCAACACACACATACACAAGAAGCACACACAAAAAACCATCGATTTTTCTTACAAGCAAACGAATGCTTTCCCGCAAACACACACACACACTATCACACTCAGAACACAGCACTCACACTGGGTCTCCGGCAGAGCCATCAACACTTGGAATGCCCTAACATACTCACAAACGTGGTCCCGACGCACACATACACAAGAAAGAGACACAAACACCCATCGACTTTTTCTTACAGGCATAAACAGTGGGGTTCCCCAAAGAAAAACACAGACAGACACACTGTCACACACACGACACAGCACTCACGCTTGGTCTCCGGAAGAGCCATCAACACTTGGAACTGCCCAAACATACTCACAAACATGGTCCCGACACACACATTGAGAAGAAACACACACAAACACCCATCGGTT